>NW_014578649.1:64796-66601 GCF_000485595.1 Priapulus caudatus
TCTCTCTCTCTCTCTCTCTTCTCTCTCTTCTCTCTCTCTCTCTCTTCTCTTATCTCTCTCTCTCTCTTTCTTCTCTACACTCTCTCTCTCTCTCTCTCTCTCTCTCTCTCTCGCTCTCTCTTTATATATATATATATTATAGCCTGATGAAGAGAGATTTCTCAAAAGCATGCTGATTGAAATTTAATTAACTAATTAATCTACAATTAACGCTCGTCGTCGTCGTCCGACCAGGTAACGATCCTCTTCGCTGACCTGCACGCGTACCTGGACAACATGAAGGCACCGTGGGGCCTGCTGGAGCTGCGCACGCGCTACTACGAGCACGCGGTCAAGGCAATGCTGCGGGCGGTCAACGCCCCGCTAGACAAGCTACGATTCATCAAGGGCTCCGACTACCAGCTCAGCAGGTGGAGCCACCGACGACGACGACGACGACGACGACGACGACGACGACGACGGTGATGATGATGATGATGACGAGACTGTGATGATGATGATGATGACGATGAAAACGATGATTACGATGATAATGACAGTGACATCGACGATGATGACCATGGTGACGATGGTGACGATGGGGATGACGATGATTAACCTCAGCCCCGGCTTTCTTTGCGTCGTGTTCCGTGACCAGTGACGTGAGTCTGTAGACGTCGAGCGTGTATTCCCTGCAACGCGACACGATCGATCAATCGATCATTCTGATGATTTCCGTGACGAGCGCGCAAATCGGTATGACGAAGTACGATATATATTATCAGAAGTAGATAAAGGCTACTCCTGATATTATACATGCACGCGCACGCGCAACTCACGCACGCATGCACTCGCACACTCACATTCATGCACACACGCACACACACTCACACGTGCATGCATGCACACACGCACACACACGCACGCACGCGCGCACGCACGCGCGCACGCACACACACACACACAACACACACACACACACACATACACAAACACGTGTGTGTGTGTGTGTGTGTGTGTTTGTGTGTGTATGTATGTGTATAAACAAGTACATAAATGAACCCAGCAGCTAGATGATTATCGAGTATATTGTTGTCAGTGCAATCATCGTCATCGGTGAAGCAGGTGGAGCATCCCTTACTGAGCGGCCTTCTCTACCCCGGACTACAGGTGTGTGCGCTGCGGGGGAGGAGGGAGGGAGGGAGGGGAGGAGGAGGGAGGGGGAGGGAGAGGGAGGGAGAGGAGAGGGAGGTGGAGGAGGGGAGGAAGGGAGGGAGGGAAGGTTGTGAAGCAGGTGGAGCATCCCTTACTGAGCGGCCTTCTCTACCCCGGACTACCGGTGTGTGTGCCGCGGGGGAGGAGGGGGGAGGGGGAGGGAGGGAGGGGGAGGTGGAGGAGGGAGAGGGAGAGAGGACAGATACAACGAGAAAGAAGGGAGCAGGGCGAACAGGAGGAGAGCGAACGGATAAAAAAGTGCGCGCCCCGCTAACGGCGTTCTCTTGTTTCAGGCGCTCGACGAGGAGTACCTGAAGTGCGACGCTCAGTTCGGCGGCGTCGATCAGCGGAAGATTTTCACGTTCGCCGAGAAGGTGTGCCGGTGGTGCCGCGCGGAGATGCGCGTTTTTCCCAGCGACGCATTACTGTTGATGCTCGTCGAGAGTGGCAGGAATTGAATTCGCAACTCTCGCGAAAACATGTTGCGCCCACTGTTAAGTGGTCGACACGTGGCAGTGCTGCCACCTACATTGTATAACACACATGTGCAGTGCTGCCACCGTCTCTCTCTCTCTCTCTCTCTCTCTCTCTCTCTCTCTCTCTCTCTCTCT
>NW_014578650.1:0-13503 GCF_000485595.1 Priapulus caudatus
TACTATATGCGACGTCTCACGTTTTTATCTGAATAATTGCCGTCGCACGGCGTTCTTCTCTGCGCGACTTACTATAATTTCGCGTTCGTTTTCAAAACATCTTTTGTAAATCTTCTGCCTAAATAAAATCCATATTTCAGTTTCTTAAAATTATCTTTGTTGTTTTGTCATTTTTCTGGGGATTCATCGGAAAACCATATACAATTGTGCAGAGAATTCCGAATTTTGGCATGGTCTTCCCTTTTCATCACCTGGAAATTTGATATTTTAGTCATGAAAAACTTGGGAAAAACGTGGGAATTTTGCTTTTACAATGTTGTGGGAACCATGTACTTACGATCACGTACCTATAATCAACCGAACATAAACACAGCTAAATATCAAAGAGTCAAAAAGTAACAACTGTTATAATTTGAATAATACAAATAACATTATTGTATATATCAGTTATATAATACAATACTTTACACACCACCGAAAATATCATGACTGCTATTATTACTGTAATACGTACAGCAACACCCCCTTCAAGTTCAACGTTGCTTTATTCCCTCTTAATTCTTTCTTTCGCATGTACTATTGTTTCAACCCCCGCAATTACATTCTTGGCGGGAATCCCATGCATTCTTTGCCAAAGTGTTCTATATAGTTGTGTTAACACTTACTAGACATTTTCACGATTTTTCACTCTTTATCATAAATTCGAAATGCGAGATAAAGCCAAATACCCGTGCGGCACATGTAAGTGCAATTGTATGTCTAATTGCTTGCGTTGTGGCTTGTGTGACCAATGGTTTCACAGAAAATGTCAAAAGATTAGTGACAGCGAGTTTACACAATGGGTTACGTTAGACAAATCCTTGGACTATGTGTGTGTCTCGTGCCGATCTGTGAGCGGCGACGGTCATGATTTTGACTACTTCATGGGCATTCACCGCCTCCAAAAGGTATTTACATTTTTATCAACTATCGCTTAAACAATATTTTTTCTTTTTTTTAATTTGAAACGTGCAATGTGTACTGTGTTAGCGTTACCTATAAAAAGTTCAATACCATTACGCACACTTTGCTTATACAGGGTGCTGAGACTAAGAACATTGGCAGGCTGAAGTTGGTAGCAAAAAGAGAGAGACTATTTCAGCAGAAATATACTTGTGGGCCTAAATCGGAGCCAAAAACTTCTACCGTCGATAAAGTGGCGTCACGAATATTGACGAAATATGTGAAAGACATGACCGGTATTATTTTATAAAACGTCATTAAATTTACTGTGTTGCAAAATTCCTCAATTATATAGTTTTAGAATCAAAATTGATTATGAAATGAAAATATGCTTATTGTTTGTTATGCATTACATAAAACGTAAATTGACAATTACAAATTAAATAATAAAAATAGTGTGAGATATAGCATGAACTGTAATTACTGCAGGTACGCCTTTGGTCACAACAGGCAATGGAGATTGCTTGTTCAACGCCGCCTCCATACTTCTAATCGGTAGTGAGAATGATGCAATAAAGCTTCGTTATCACACAGCTTTAGAAATGATTCAAAACCATGGCATCCCACATCCGCATGAGAGAAGACGCATCCAGGCACTCTCTTGTACGTACGACGACGCTTGTTTTGATTGTGCTAAAATTTCAGCATATTCATGTGCTTGGACGATAATGGCATTGTCAGAAGTTATAACAAGGCCTATCAAAATTCTGTATCCAGCATACAATGGAAATGACCTGGCACATCAGGTGCTAAATACTGTTTTTGAACCTTCCACGCAGGTCACTTCTGTTCCCATTAATATTCTGTGGCATAAATTAGGGTCATTCCCCAAGCAAGGCAGCTACTATGCCGTAAATCATTTCACAGCTGTCAAGGTCAAACAAAACACATGTTCTGCAACAAATGCCTCTCAAATAATGTCAGAAAACGAGGACATTTCCACAGAGCAGGTGAAAAATGATACAGAAATGGCAAAGAAAAATGACACAGAAATTATGACAGAAAACGACGACATGTACACAGAAATGGCAAAGAAAAATGACACAGAAATAATGTCAGAAAATGAGGACATGTACACAGAGCAGGAGAAAAATGACACAGAAATAATGTCAGAAAACGAGGACATTTACACAGAGCAGGAGAAAAATGACACAGAAATAATGTCAGAATACGAGGGCATGTACACAGAGCAGGAGAAAAATGACACAGAAATAATGTCAGAAAACGAGGACATTTACACAGAGCAGGAGAAAAATGACACAGAAATAATGTCAGAAAACGAGGACATTTACACAGAGCAGGAGAAAAATGACGCAGAAATAATGTCAGAAAACGAGGACATTTACACAGAGCAGGAGAGAAAGAAACAGAAAATCTTGCCAGATGAAGAACTATTTGTAAAAAGTGACCAAATCAACATGAATAACTCACATATGCACACTGAAATGTACAGTGACACTTACCTGAAACCAGCATCAAATCCTGGAAAGTTCATGGGAAACGAGGAGTTAATGTCTGTTCTGATAAAAACGGTGCAAGTATCTAAAAATATTCCTGCTGGTAAGAAAAATAACGTTCATGTTGTTTTAAAAAGCAACAGTGATATCGCTGATGACTGTGGTGTGTGGAAGTGGGCATCTACAACTACGGTAAATCAGCATATGGAACTTACGAAAAACAACGGAATGAGGGCAGTGTACCTAAAAAATGGAAAGTACTGTGTTAAACACACGTTAGCTAGAAAGGTTAGCTACACACCTGTAAACCCGCAACCATCAAACATTGTAATATTACATAGGTATTATTCAAAATTGCAAGGAAACGAAAACTATAAGAAACGAATAACAAAATTCATCCAACTACCAAAACATTTAAAACACAAAGAAGGAATGTTTGTTGTTGAATACAGTGGCCAAAATACCAATAGAGTTTTACCACATGGCAACTCCAAAACTGGTTCTCCGTATAAGAGAACACACCCCAATATTTTGTCAAAAGCTGCAAACCTAGCAAAATCAAAACCGGCAGTAGAGGTTGTGACACAAATGCAAAAAAAAGATAGCAGGAATGCACCAAAAAGTGTAAGACAGATACATGACAAACTGTACAGGGACAAATCAAAAACTAAGACAGTTTCAAAAAACAACACTGCTGACCAAATTCTAGAAGTTGCAGCGCTTTTGCATAGAAATGAGATTTTGCAAGAAATTGTCTTAACAAGAAATAAAAATCCAGCAGTAATTTTATATCATAACGAGCAAATGACAGATATGCGTAGAAATTGTACTGGAGAAAAAAGTACTGTGATTGGAGTCGACAGGACATTTGGACTAGGAAAATTTTACGTGACCGCATTTTCTTATCAAAATCAGGCTGTCGTTTTAAAGAGAACTGGAGGTCATCCGATAATGTTAGGTCCATTGCTTATAAGCTATGATGGCGAAGAATCAACTTATTCCAAATTCTTTTCTCACATTAGAAACAAATTAGGTAAAATATCTGTGATATTAGGTAGCGACGAAGAAAAGGCCATGGTTAATGCACTCAAAGAAAAGTTTCATAATTGCACTATTCTGTTGTGCACAAGGCACATAAAAGATAATATCAGGCGACATCTTGAAACCAAAGGAGCTGAAATCAGAGACAGGGAAAAGATAATATCTATGATTTTTGGAAAAGAAGGTGTTGTGTTCGCTGGTAGTGACATTGAGTTTTGTAAAAGAGTTGAAAACATGGAGCCATTCTTTACAAAATATCCTCATTTCAAAACATATTGGGATAGGACGTTGGAGACAAAGATTAAAGTACATGTTAATATTCCAATTCGTGATGGCCTGATAAATGATTTATGGACAAACAACAATGCAGAATCAATCAATCACAAAATCAAACGTAGTGTGGACTGGCATACATTTAAACTACCTGAAATGGTTGAGAAATTCACAAACCTGTACGCCAGACAGCTGATTAATCTTAGGTGTGCATTATACAGCCACGGTGATTACCGACTTACAAACGAAACGAAACGGCATTACATTGACGAAAGTGACTGGAATCAAAAATCTAATAAAGAAAAAGATAGACTGTTTGACTTGTTTTTGAAAGACAGTAGGATTTCACCAAAACAGGAAAATAAATCAAAGTTTACAAAGACAAGTTGGCCTGTCATATTCCAAACGCCCAATATTGGCGAAAGCGTTGGTAAAAAACCAGGACAAAGAAAAAGAATGAGATCTGAGAAAACAAACACAATGAAGTATAATTGAATGTAAATTTCATACATAAAAATTGTTGTTGAAATTGTTGTATACTATACATAATATCACAAAAATGTTGATCATGCTGTTATAATACATGCATAATATGTTGGTATTATTGTATTGAAAATACCTTTTATCTGCTTTCAGTTTCAGTTTATGTGTGCTATATTTATGGATACTACAAGTTTATTACAAATATTTGCAACGGATTTAGCTTTTCAGTTTAATATTGCTATTAACGTTTTTATCAGGTCTCAAGTACCTTAACTTCCTAATTGTCTGTAAACATATTTCATATTTGTCTGTTATCAGTTACTACTTTTAGCCGAGCAAGTAAAATGCAAAACTCAATTTATGAATGTACAAATTATGATAGTCACACTGCCAGAAAATATGTACCAAACAGATTGCTGCCTTCAGTATGTTGTGGCATATTTAGGTTAATTTAATTATCACTAGGCCTATACCTGTGGATATTACATTGGTTTATTATGATTTCCTAAATAATACGTTTATTTAAAAAAAAATAACGACTTTAGCTTTTTAGTATTGCAGTTTCAATATCTAGTTCATCACTCTATTCTGCTAATCAGCAAACAGAATTTAAACTGTATACAGCGTTATTGACTTATAATATGGCTACGTTACTATTAGCAGAGCATACAACATGCATTCATCCTATTATTATTAATACATTAACTCGATCTCTATTCAGTTATAATTGTGCAGGTTAAGATATTCAAACGGACAGAAAAAATATGCACGAAACTGGCCACTGCATTTATTAAATGATTTAATATGTTGTAGCACTTTTAGGTTAATTTAATTATTATACAACACACTTGTTAAAAAAGTGTAAATTGGAATTGCAGTTAATTAAGTGTATCATGTGATAATAATAGTTAGTAATACCGGCACAGAACTTTCTTTCTGAAACTACATAAAAACCATACACATGATACAGTCTTGTACAGTCAGCCTTGATACAGTCAGGAACAAATATTATATTTTAATTCTCTAGGATATTATTCAGACAATATATTTTTAAAATTTAAAAGCAATTTAATAGTTTTGTAGCTGTACTTGACTCACCTTTCAACTGTCTCGTGTCTGGTCCTGGGAGTAAGTATTTTGATTGCGTCTGCCCCCTTGGAAAATCAATTCTATGCTAATGCTTAATACGTAAATGTTAATCTCTGGTATAGCGAGCGAGGGTTTTTTCACAATATAACTATAAGTTTATTATATCATTATCAACCTCTCTGAGATCTTCTACACAAATGCATCTCTAAATCCAAAGCAACGTTTCACTTTAAAATACAGCAATATTTATTATTACGAAATCACTTCTTTCACTTTCAGTCTTTTTATGTATCTACTGTGCGAGGGTTTCCAGTTTTCCATATTATCATTTCGCGCCTGATTGCTAGTATCGTTTTACATAATACACCTGAATAATAAATGTATAACTAGATCGTCACGCGGTTATTCATTCTCTTAATCTTTGCCAGTCCGACGTCTTCGCATTACCTTTTTCGTGAGTTCCTGATATTTCTGTGTACTGATACTGTTGCGTAGGTTCCTGGGTTAGGCTGTTCTAGGACTTAGGACTAGGAGACTAGTCGGTGGAATTCACGTAAATTCGTGGCAAGTGTCAGAGTATTGCTGGTAATTTCAGTGGATTTGCTATCATTTGGTTACATGAGTAGAGTTCGAGTAATTTTTTAGTGGACTTTGGTGGGAATTTGGGGGCTGGATTTGGCTGATTTGGGGGGTGATTTGGGGATTTGAGTGGATTTGGGGTGGATGTTTGGTGATTTGGGTGGATTTGGGTGAATCGTGACCGCAAGAAATAGGCTAGTTGATAAAGTCAAACTGATACCTATATCAAATATAATTGAATTAGGGAGTGAGCACCCAATGAAAGAGCCTAGACCTAAGAGCCAGTTAGAGACGCTTAGACCACAGGTTAAACTAAAAGAGCACCATAGCCTTCATTAAGTACGTCATTGAGCAGTGAAAACGTCCAATTAGCAATTCTGCAATGTTACTGCAACATTTGGCCTACAAATTGCAAGAACTTGTGTGGAAGTGAATATTGATTGTTGTTTTCTACCGTACAGAGATATAACAACGTGGAAACGCTGTTCTCATTAATGGTACAGGACAGAAGCGAAGGCAATCAACTTGTTTTTGATGAGACTGTGCTGGAACTAGGGACAACAATTTGTGTTTTGGAGCCGGGAATATGAGTTCGACATGGTGGTGACCCAGCATCAGCGTAGCGAGCAGCCATTGCTGGCCCTGGTCGAATCTACACCTTGGGACCAGTACACGCCCGCGTACCAGCAGGACAGTGGGCAGTGAGCACACAGAATGAGGCCTGATATTTGTACTTCATGCAGGCTGCAGATACACAGATAGAAACTTGTTGGAAGTCTGTGGTGCAGCATAGTGCGATGGCAGCATTGAGGCCAAACAGAAAGGGCTGGCGCATTGACCGCTGGCAACAGCGCCGAAGCAGATCCCGTCGTGCCAATAAGTTCATCAAGGGCTGCAGGCGTTGTGAAGGTGAAATGTTATACGTTTAACTAACATTCAAAGATTCTTTAACTAAGCGTATTATATTTCNTGCTATGGACATGCAATCTCCACACACCTGCGCCGGGTGGACATCACCCGGTGGACTTTACAACGCATAACGGTGTCATGACTCGTCTTCCCTTACCACTTGAACGCATTCTCCAATACACAAACTGACGATACCCTGCATGACGCACTGAATTGTGGGCTCGTGCGTCTAGTAAGCAGAGCAAGTCTTCTCAGTAACACAGAGCGACAGCTAAAACTGCTCTGTTTTGGCATATGGTGGCAAATTCTGCCAGCTTTGTCACACATAGCCCACGTGTTCTTCTGCAGCATAGCTGGCAAAAAACCGGTGGTTGTGGCGTCCCAGCAACAGCGTCAGGGTCTCCTGCTGCTGCTGCAGTTTCCTGGATTTTACTGATTTAAGTTATGATTTGTCACTGCCCGAAGGGACTTCTTTAGCTGCCACCTTGGTAACTGTTTGACATACCCCTGAAAGTGAAATTGTTTAATTAGAATAACTGTAACTTTAACATGAGATGAACATAATTGAAATATAAATAAACATATTGAAACAAACTCCGTATCACATAATCCGTGGGTTTTCGCGCACTTCCTCAATATATGAGACAAGTCTAGCGAATGCAATGCCATGGTTAAGATCGTCTACTCTACTACATTCTTGTGCTTTCATGTCCCTCACTTTATTGTACAAAGAGGCAAGCCACTGAGCGTGGTACTTGGGCCTCTGGGGCAATGAGGTTTCCAGCACTGAGTTTGGCTAGGAGGGGTTTGTTCTGTAATTTGAGGTCGCACTGCCTCACACGAATATCAAGTTTGAATGTAGATGCATTATGCAAAGCATCTCCTGCTGCAGATTTGCCACAGAGGAAGCATATCTTCTGAACAATCTCAGAACGCTTCTGAGCAAAAATCTCGTAATAAAAACTTTAAAATGTTTTACAGCAATGACTGTATGAAAGGGACAAAAAATAAATCTAAACTTAAGCTAACCGGTCGGCTTTAAAGCCGGTGTAGACTGCGTGAGGGTTGGGATATCGATCCCTCACGCTCCATACACAGCATGAAGGAATCACTCGCCGCATAGATCGGCCAAGTACTCCATGCTGGATTAAGGTATAAAGCCGATCAGCAGAGTGGCGTTTTGGCTTTAATGCATCATCCTGATCAGATGCGTAGCCCCCAAGCAAATCGCTGCGATACAGTTTGAATACCGCCAAATATACAGTATCCAGCAACATTCCACACAAACGCTGTAATGGGAGAAGTACAGTTTTTGAGCAATGTTAGCACAGCAATGTGAAAAATATTAAGGCTGACAAAGTAAACCTACAAGTAAGGATATGGGAAACTACGTGAAGACAGATTAATCCCAGTTTCATGCTAGAGTTGTTGTTTTTTTGCGAATGTTGTTGCGGACTTATGTGTGACCATTAGTGAAATTATTCATGCAAGTTCAGGAAAACAGATAACGTTACTTTAGTAACTATTAAAACTTACATCTTCTCTCGACAAGCACTCATCCGGCTGATGCCCGCAGCAACACCGCTCCACTTCTGTTGGCATTTCGCGGCAGCTGCCACACCTGTACCATGGAGGAGCATCCCCGGATGGTGTTAGAAATTCCTATCCTCCAGAAAATTATCAATATACTGAATACCGTGTCGGAGCTGTTTCTGCTATTCGGCAACAGACTTTTGGTTAACAATATACCTTTAACTAACATTTAAGATTCCTTTAACCAAGCGTATTATATTTAGGAACCAATTTCAACAATGCCTCTTAAGAAATGTCGGGAATACTCCAGCCAAACATCCCGATATAATGTATGAAACGTGCTAACTCCTCCCTATAGGAATTGGTGGTGATGAAGATGGTGCATGTTATGGAGAACCACAGCAGTCACCAGATTGTGTGTCACACATCACACATCATACAGATCATACTTATATGGTTTCTCTCCCGTGTGAGGTCTCATATGTTACTTCACGTCACTTGACTGCGAGAAGGCAGCGTCACACAGATCGCTCTGATATGGTTTCTCTCCCGTGTGAGTTCTCATGTGTACTTTCATGTCACTTGACTGCAAGAAGGCAGCATCACACAGGTCACACTTATACGGTTTCTCTCTCGTATGAGTTCTCATATATTTCTTCACCCTACTTAGAAATGAGAAGGCAGCATTACACTGATCACACTTATACGGGTTTTCTCCAGTGTGAATTCGCATGTGCGTCTTCACATTATTCATTATTCAAGTGTCTATCACTCAACAGGTACATCGCACACAGTAAAACACTATATCATATATGAATAGATGCCTGATGTTTTCACTAAGTGGAAATACATGTACATGACAGTGACCATAATAACTGTAATTGTAAATATACAGATGAACAATTTTTTATTTTCCAGATAATGATGCTGAGATAGAAAAATTTATTGCTCAATGTCTGAAAACTATGACAACTCTAGTCAAGGTGACAATGTGGGAAGTATGGGTTTAACTACAGATGAGCAGCAGAGTTCTTGTAAGAAACAGCGTTCAGGTGAGTATAAAACTCCACAATCTTTGAACTGTTCTTCAAATTTAGTATGTAGCTGTATGACCTAAAAATCTTGGAAGATTTCGATATTGCATCGATGTATTAAATACTAAGGCAAGTAGATATCTACTGGTGATTTATTAAATTGTTTAATGTTGTTGTTCCCTATCTCGCAAAATCGGAAAACAGTCTTTCACGGTGGTGGTGGGCGGCGGTCTCCTCGTAGGCTTCAGGAAAGACTGTTTTCCGATCGTCGACTGCTGCCATCTTGCGGCGATAGAGAACAACAAGATATCTGATGATGTCTTACAGATCGTAAGACGAAACTGTCAAAGTAAGAAATAATTTTGGTTTTATTTGTATGAAATTTCTACGAAGCTATTTGTTGTATTTTCAGAAACACCAACTACTGCGAAAAAAAGGAAAGCTAAAGTAAATGAAGAACTGCCAGCTAAGAAAGAATTTTTGACACGATTCCAACGAACAGGTACGTCCACTCATCACAGGCACAGGCACTCGTCCAGAGGGCTGTTGCATTCCCTCATAAGGTTAAACTAGAGTAGAACCTTGTTAAATAAGTCGCATGGCAATTTCTTTTGTATTAAAATTTAAAAATTCTTTTGTGGTAATCAAGGTAAAAATGAAATTTAATTTAATTGCGCCAAAAAATTACTTCTTTGTAGTTTTGTAGTTTTTATTATGCCAACCTATGTTTAATTTGATGCCTCCAGGTATTTTGAAAAAGATAACATGAACATGTTCGAAGTCCGCCTGCCCTCTTTGTATTTTACCTTTTTACAGCCAGATTTTATTTTACCAGCCCGTTTTTAGAAACAAGCACCTTAGCATCTTTGTTTACACTACAGGTATTCTGCAGCCAATCTCTCTCAGCCAGTCGGAACAACGAGTCTCTGTCCAGTCTCAACAACCGATCATCAGCCAGCCTGAACAACGAGTCTCTGTCCTGTCTCAACAACCGACCATCAGCCAGCCTGAACAACGAGTCTCTGTCCTGTCTCAACAACCGATCATCAGCCAGCCTGAACAACGAGTCTCTGTCCTGTCTCAACAACCGACCATCAGCCAGCCTGAACAACGAGTCTCTGTCCTGTCTCAACAACCGATCATCAGCCAACCTGAACAACGAGTCTGTCCTGTCTCAACAACCGATCATCAGCCAGCCTGAACAACGAGTCTCTGTCCTGTCTCAACAACCGATCATCAGCCAGCCTGAACAACCAGGCTTCGTCAACCAGGAATCACAGCTAAACCAATCTATAACAGCTCCATTGAGCTCTGTCTATGGGGATGCCTTTGCTCTGCTAGATGGTCTGAATGTCCAGGAGAGACATGAAATACAGATGCTTATGGGACCAGAACAGTCATATAGCGAAATGGTGTATGGTAAGTCTGCTGTTGTTACTTGCATTTGGAATGTTCTGAAATATCGGACAGCATTTCTTTGGTTTTATAATTACCCGCCACTTTTCACGGATGGGCAGTGCTGTTTCTTCTTGTGTTATCATGAAATTTATTTCAGGCCAGGCAGATCAAGAAACGATACGAGCTTGTGTGAAAACACCTGTTTTTATTGAAAACGGTTTTATTAAAATCGCTATTTTGTGCTGTAGTATCTACATGGCTACGCTAAAAAAAACGGCTTTATTTAAAAGCGGTTTGTCTGACATCGCTATTTCTCTTCCGTGTCTATACGGTAAAAATAGCGGTCTCGATCAAAGCTGCAATGCGTCGCAGAAAGTTGAGAATGAACCGCGCCATCTGTTACCGATCTCATTATAAACTGGTTTAATCGATCGCACGTCTACACGGACGAAAATTCCGATGTCAATGGCAGCTACTAACGACTCTTGCGCCCTCGGCGATGCGGTGTGGCTCGCTGAGCAAATCTTTGACCTACTTACAGCTGCATTTTGTTTCGAGTTAGGCGGTTTACACATTCAGTTTGCTGGCAACATAATGGAAAATCGTGTCGTACGTTTTAGTCTGTATCTCCGGATTGCGGGTGTATACGAGGAAACGATTTCGCAAGATGCTAGGCGAATGTACTGTGTACGATTTGAGCTCAAGTTGGTTGAGTTAAGCGTAGTAAATCGTAGGTATTCTAAGGCTAGTACATGACGAATTTCCCTTGTTTATTGAAGTCACATATAGGTATCCGTTACTGGAACAAAATCACATGTATTTTGTTCTTTTTGCGTTGGACATTTCTATCTGGGTAATTTTAGCAACGGTCGGATTTTCAGACGCCCTATTATGCTAATGTGTTACTATTTATAGTTGAGAATTTTAGTATTGTTGTTCACCATCTCGTGTTGTCAGCTTATCATATTTTTATCTCGTCTGCTTCATCTTATCTGCATTCTTTCCATGTATATACCTTCATTCAGCAGGGCTTTATCTCGTGTGCATTTATCCCGCATGGCTTTATCTCATGTGTCTTTATATCAGGGAGCCTTTATTGCATCTGCTTTTAGCTCGCGTGTCGCTATCCCGCCTGGATTTACCTTATAGCTGTCTTCATCTTATATCGTTTCGTTGTTTTGCATCGCGTGATCGTCTAGTGCTGTGTATTGAGTAGCTTCTCAGATTGTTGCGTCGTGTATCTCACGTGCCTTCCTTTCTTGTGTTTCATCGTTAACGAGAAGCTTCGTATATTGCACTGTTCTATCTTAAGCAGGAGTTGCCAATTGGTCTTATTTTTACAGGACATTCGGTCCTGTAAAGTTGTATTTTTACAGGACCGGAAGATCTTGCCCCAGACATAAACAGATTTCAAGTACGTCACAAATATATCATATATATATTATTCAATTGAGTATATTATAATGTTGCAATATTCTAGTATCTATAAATAAAATACTTAGGTTGTTAAAGCTGGTTGGACTTATTCGCTGCACTCTGATTTTTGATATTCACTTGACAGTTATGACATATCCCACAAAAACATCAAGGGCCATGTAGCGCCAGTTTGTGTTCGGAAATAGCGAATTGCACACCGCGCGATGCGAGTAGGGTAATATCTGATGACTGGTGGATTATGGGTTACCGGAATAGCAGATTTTGCTCTACGGGTAAATGGTGTATCTGGTAAAGATAAAATGGAATGCGCATTCAGTAGTAGGTAAATTAGAGGTTGTGTTTGACAGATTACAGGATGTGGTGATCAGTATACAATGTTTGCCTAATTTATTGATATAAGCAAAACAGTTATCAACAGTTAGGTTTATAAGAACTTTTGTTTGCTTTGTTGTAGAAACCACGTCGTATTGTAACGAGTTCCAGGCATCGAGAATTAGACTTCAAGCATAGAAGGATGTTTCGTGATTTTTACTAGTAGCAAGAAATCGGCCTGTAAGCGTTTAGATAGTAAACTGAATGAGAGAGTTTATTGAGTTTGCGTTCTATGACAGATAACCATAAGACTTGCACTTCGTCGCTACAGCCATTTGTCCAGAACCTTTTTGTTTTTTAGTTTACTTGCCATCGTGGTAACCTAACTTCACTTTTACAGAAACTCTTTTAACACCTTCTATAACACTTAACTGGCAAACTCGTACTCTGAAGTCAACATTAACATATAAGAGTTCATGTGGAGTCATACTCATCAGACCGATTGACTATGATCCAGAAGGAGCCAATAATACACATTGTGCACTTGATCCAATTCATTGCGGTTGCGCAATGCATAATGGCGAAATATTCAGCCTCCATGTCACGGATCCCTGTTTTACGCGTACCGCCGTTAACCTCGGATGACTACCTATACCAACACCTTCTAGAACCTGTTACTCCTTGAAGCTCCTAGCATCTAGGATAGTATGCATTAACTTCTCCATCCTTTAATATTAATCTGTAAGTACGTAAAGATTAGCTGCTTTTTGTTTTTGAAGTGCTTCTTGAATCCTAACCCTAACCCTGTAATACAGCTAACGGTTATTACTCAACCTTTCATTGTGTGTTGCAATCGCTATCATGAAGGGATATATAATTATTATCCCTGTTTCATCCCTGATGAATACCCTGTCAATCCCTTGATGAATACCTGTCATTATTCCCCTGATTGTATG
>NW_014578650.1:17771-20228 GCF_000485595.1 Priapulus caudatus
ACGGGAAGTGTGGAAACATTACCACAGTGGCAAATCGTGTGTAGCGAGGTCAGGAATTCCAGGATGCTCAACAGTTTGGTACGTTTAAGTAAATAATTAAATGCGAATAATAGTTGTCATGCTAATACCAAGCAATAATGTGTCAGATACATCGGGGGTCTGATGAAGATCAGTGCAGTCGGTGGCGTTGGGTAAAAATAGTGTATGGTGCGAGTGGAAGTTGCCTGGTCAGTGCCGGTTGCCGGTTGCAAATTATGTTCGTATGCAAACGTGGTAGCAGATTTTGCTCTACGGGTAAATGTGTGTATCTGGTAAAGATAAAAATGGAATGCGCATTCAGTAGTAGGTAAATTAGTAAGGTTGTGTTTGACAGATTTACAGTAATGGGTGTGATGCATCTATATACAAGTTTGCATAATTTATTGATATAAGCACAAACAGTTATCAACAGTTCGTTTATAAGAACTTTGTTTGCCTGCGTGACCAGCATAATCCTAGCCAACTAGTTAGCATCTGCTCCATAATGTTTGCTTCTCTGTCAACCACGTCGGCTGGGCAAGCTATCTTTGTCATGTCGTTACGCGAGTAAGTGGCTCATCAGGACTTATCAACGGAATTTAAGTAAACGGAGTTCCGCTTTGAATTCTAAGGTTGCCGCGTGACGATGACCTTGTCGTACGGCTTTCAACACAGTCGAGACTTCGCTCGGCGTAACCCCTGATCACTCGCACATCATGGTTTACTCGACACAACCACATCAAAACTGCGTTGTCTTTTTGGCCAGTAAGAATAAAAGCGAGTTATGTTCTATACAGAAAAGTCTGACATTCGTTCGCTTACATTCAAGTTTCAAACTGAGGCTGTGTTAAATCGAGTCGAGAGCTGAACTTAACGGGTTTACAAGATCACCCATCCCTGATACATCCCTTCCATAGCATCCCTGATACATCCCTTCCATAGCATCCCTAATACATCCCTTCCATAGCATCCCTGATACATCACTTCCATAGCATCCATGAAACATCCCTGATGTATCCCTGTAAGATCTAGGTAATTTACATATTTGGAACCACCTGCTACATCCCTGCCACATCCCTGATTTATCCCTGTCTATGTATTGGCATACATAGGCAGGGATGAATCAGGGAAAGTATTCCTGCCGCCAGAAGGTATCCCTTGCAAGTCAGGTTGGCGCATCGCTGCAAATAACCTGATACATTCCTGCTGTATCCCTGACAAAATAGCTGGGTTGCCACCATATGCCAAAACAGAGCAGTTTTAGCTGTCGCTCTGTGTTACTGAGAAGACTTGCTCTGCTTACTAGACGCACAAGCCCACAATTCAATGCGTCATGCAGGGTATCGTCAGTTTGTGTATTGGAGAATGCGTTCAAGTAGTAAGGGAAGACGAGTCATGACACCGTTATGCGTTGTAAATTCCACCAGAAATTCCTATCCTCCAGAAAATTATCAATATACTAAAGACCGTGTCAGAGCTGTTTCTGATATTCGGCAACAGACTTTTGATTAACAACATACATTTAACTAACATTCAAGATTCCTTTAACTAAGCGTATTATATTTAGGAACCAATTTCAACAATGTCTCTTAAGAAATGTCAGGAATACTCCAGCGAAACATCCCGAGATAATGTATGAAACGTGCGAACTCCTCCCTATAGGAATTGGTGGTGATGAAGACGGTGCATGTTATGGAGAACCACAGCAGTCAACAGATTGTGTGTCACACATCACACACCACACAGATCGCACTTATATGGTTTTTCTCCCGTGTGAGTTCTCATATGTTACTTCACGTCACTTGACTGCGAGAAAACAGCGTCACACAGATCACACTTATATGGTTTCTCTCCCGTGTGAGTTCTCATATGTTACTTCACGTCACTTGACTGCGAGAAGGCAGCGTCACACAGATCGCACTTATATGGTTTCTCTCCCGTGTGAGTTCTCATATGTTACTTCACGTCACTTGACAACGAGAAGGCAGCATCACACAGTTCACACTTATAAGTGTTTCCTCTCCGTGTGAGTTATCATGTTACTTCACACACTTGACTCGCGAGCGAAGCGTCACACAGATCGCACTTATATGGTTTCTCTCCCCGTGTGCATAAATTCATTGAGGGCTGCAGGCGTTGTGAAGGGTAAATTTCAATCCACCAAGTGGACGACATTTATTATGCATGATGATTGCATGAAGGTATGTATTGTACTTGATAATTAACATTGAAATAAACTGCGTGCACGAGGATTTTTTACCATATGTATGTTGACGAGGTAACATATACGTAACAACCTCAAGATTCCCTTTAACTACGCGTATAATATTAGGAACCAATTCAACACATGCCGCTCTAAGAAATGCGGGAACCCCGCCAAACACCCAAGATAAATGTAGAAACACGTCTAACATCCTCCCATAAATGGTGATGAAGATG
>NW_014578650.1:23156-45475 GCF_000485595.1 Priapulus caudatus
AAGATGGCGCTCTTGCGTCACTGTCATAGGCCAATGCTCTATCCAGATTATATTATAGAGATCAGTGATATGTAGCGCCAGTTTGTGTTCGGAAATAGCGAATTGCACACCGCGCGATGCGAGTAGGGTAATATCTGATGACTGGTGGATTATGGGTTACCGGAAGTGGGAAACATTACCACAGTGGCAAATCGTGTGTAGCGAGGTCAGGAATTCCGAGGATGCTCAACAGTTTGGTACGTTTAAGTAAATAATATAATGCGAAATAATAGTTGTCATGACTGAATACCAAGCAATAATGTGTCAGATACATCGGGGGTCTGATGAAGATCAGTGCAGTCGGTGGCGTTGGGTAAAAATAGTGTATGGTGCGAGTGGAAGTTGGCCTGGTCAGTGCCGGTTGCCGGTTGCAAATTTATGTTCGTATGCAAACGTGGTAGCAGATTTTGCTCTACGGGTAAATGTGTGTATCTGGTAAAGATAAAAATGGAATGCGCATTCAGTAGTAGGTAAATTAGTAAGGTTGTATTTGACAGATTTACAGTATGTGGTGATCAGTATACAATGTTTGCATAATTTATTGATATAAGCAAAACAGTTATCAACAGTTAGGTTTATAAGAACTTTTGTTTGGTTTGTTGTAGAAACCACGTCGTATTGTAACGAGTTCAACGATTCAAGTAAAGGAGTTCGTTGATTCAGGCAAGATGTGCGTAGTAAAATAAAAGAGTATTGTTGCTATACAGAAAAGTTGACTTCGTCGCTACATCAAGTTTCAAACTGAGCTGTTAAATCGAGTTGAGGACTGAATTTAACGGTTTACAAGTTCCCGAGATGGGTCCCACAATGGAAAAGAACCTAAAGAAGTTTCGGGCCGGCCACATGGGAGTTGTGTCGAAGCTCTATTTGAGGATTGAAAAGCTTATGGTGTCATATGACAATTTCGAGTTGATTTCACAGAAAGTGGAGGACTTGAACGTAGCATTTAATACACTTTGTGAGGCCAATAATCGCTACTTGAGTAAATTAGAATCAAGTAGAGCCTTACAGGAGAGTGAAGAGTTTGAGAAACAACATCAAAATAAAATTGAATTTGATGCTCGAATGAAAGAGTGGTTTGATAGAAGACCCGCAGTGGAACCAGTTGCATCATCATGTGGGTCGCGGTCATCGAGGAGATCGCGACTCAGCGAACAGCGGAGGAAAGACGCTGTAAGCAGCCTGGAGCTGGAACAATTGCAGAGAAAACTGCAACTGGAGAAAATGAAGCAAGAACTAGATCACCGTGAACAGTTACTGCAAATACAGAATAAGATAGAGCAAGAGCAACTTGACTCCAAACTTCTAGAAGAAACTTCTAGAAGATGAGTTGGAGTCTGTCATCAATGCGGCAGACAGGCCAAAAATTACAGCGTCACGAGTTATTCCAATTTACGAACATGTAGAGAAAACAAACGATCACCAGACCAAGACTGCGAACTCAACGTTAAATCCCAAGGCACCAACATGGAGGTCAAGTGCAGAAATTCCTGGTGTAGAGCAGAATCTTGAGCAACAACAACAGACCTTACAGTCGCTAGCCGCTGGGTTCGACTTACCCAGACCAGAACTTCTCACGTTTGAGGGAGATCCAAAACACTACTTCAAATTCATCAGCAGTTTTGAGGCAAACATAGGGGCTAGAGCTGTGCGTCGGATCCGATAATCCGAATCCGATCGGATTCGGATTCGGATCGGATTTACCTTTTTTTAAAGAATCGGATTCGGATTCGGATTCGGATTCAAAATTGTTGGTGGATTCGGATTCGGAGTCGGATATTCAAAAATGCTGTCGGATTTGGATTCGGATCGCCGGGATCGGACCGTAGAATCCGACCTCCATCCTGTCAGGAGCAGAGCCTGAGCCGGCTACTTCATAAAACGAGCTTCAAGGCCACGCGTGACTCGGCGGCTTTTGATGTACACGATTGATCGATCGCGTGCTATATCCGGCCTGCGACGCGTAGCACGCGCGGCAGTGCGGCACACATCACATACACAGTTACACACACACTGGCTACGCGAAGTTTCACCGAAGTTCGGATGAATATAGTATAGACGTTTCGTAAATTCGTAGTAATTTCGTACCACCATGTCACTTACTGCCACTTAGGTAAGTTAGGACAAAGTGGAACTGAGGTGACGATTTGATAAGAAAATTATCGTTCCAGATTCCCGATCATCCCGTTCTCTAACTTTTCTTACGTCTACAGTCCCCCTTCACCCCTTGATCTCAACAACCCAGTTTCATGTTGAAACAAATTATAACACGAATTTTATACGATGCTGTCACACTATTTGCAATTTCTATGTTCCGGATTAGGGTCGGATTTCGGATCGGATTTCGGATCGGATTTAGCAATACACATCGGATTCGGATTCGGATTCAAAAATTGCCATCGGATTCGGATTCGGATCGGATTCAAAATAGCCATCGGATTCGGATTCGGATTCGGATTTTTTAAAATGCTGTCGGATCGGATTTTTGGTTCATGTCGGATCCGACGCACAGCTCTAATAGGGGCTAGGAACTTTGACTATAAGTTAAAGCTCAACTATCTGATTCAGCAATGCACTGGCACTGCTAGAGAGTGTATCGGGGATTTTGCGATACTCGAACCAGAGGAGGGATATCGGAAGGCGTGTGATGTGCTGAAGCGTCGCTTTGGTAGGCCTCATGTAGTCGCCAATGCATATGTTAGTCAAGTTGTGGAAGGACCGCCATTGAGAAACACGGACACAATTGGTCTACAGAAGTTGTCAGATCAAATGAGACGATGTGAGACTGTTCTCACTCGAATGGGATATGTGGCAGATATTGACAATACAGAAAATCTGAGGAAAATCGTTAAGCGCTTGCCATTCCACATCAAATCAAGGTGGGTCGAAAAGGCTGATAGATACATTGAAAGGGGAGTTGAGCCAAATTTTTTTGCATCTTACGGAGTTTGTAGAGGAAAGAGCTCGAGTGGCCAGCACCATGTATGGACAAGACTTGAACGTGGTAACAACACCTCACAAGACAGCCATTGTAAGAAATCGTGTGGGCAACAAAGGTGGCATTTCGTTGGCGATGCATGGTCAAAACACTGCTAGTTCTACACCTGGAAATTGCAGGGTAGGAGGGAGCAACAGTAGCAGCAACTTCTACAAGTGTCCTTCCTGCCAAGGAGCACATTAGTTGCTCTATTGTAGAGACTTTAAAGAGAAACCATTTATCGAGAGACAGAAGGTCACACGTGACAACAAATTGTGTGACAATTGCCTTCGTCGAGGTCATTTCGCCAAAGGGTGTATGAAGAAGGGGGCATGTGACAGGGAAGGTTGCTGGAGAAAACATCAAAAGCTACTGCACCCACCGCCAAGGTCTCAAACCAATGGAGGTCAGACACCTTCAGGCTCCAGCGCTGGGTTTGGAAGAGCTGATGCAGCAGCGATGGATGTCTACCTCGGCAAACCAGGGTAGGGTTTGTCTCCGCATTATACCGGTGAGAGTGAAAGGTAGAGATAAATCGTCTGAAGCTAAAGTTTATGCTCTACTTGACGAAGGATCGGACATTTCTCTGTGTACGCACAGTCTCGCGAACAAACTGGGTTTGCGAGGATGGGACAAAACGTTCTCGTTCACGACTGTGACAGAGAACAGCAGGGCATGCAAAGGTCAAGAGGTGGACCTCGAGGTTGAAGGTTTCTCCAAGGAGGATAGCGTTTATATTGGCAAAGTTTGGACTGTTGATAAACTTCCGGTTTCAGTTCAAAGCATTGCAAAACAGAGTGATGTAAATGCATGGCCACATCTTCAAGGTATATGCTTACCTGAGATACAAGACACGGAAGTTTCATTGCTTATTGGGAGCAATGTTCCCGAGGCATTTTGGACGCTCGAAGAGAGGCGTGGAAACGTCGAGAGCCATATGGAATAAGAACGCTACTCGGGTGGACCGTAATGGGCCCACTTAGAAGCGGCGATGACTCGCGAAGAGCTAGTGTCAACTTCGTTCAGGCAGATGACTTGCTGTCTCAACCGGTTGAGAGGTTTTGGAAAACAGACTTTAATGATTCCATGACAGACAGTAAAAGGTCCATGTCTGTGGAGGATCAACGAGCATTAGACAGAATGGAGAAATCTGTCACTCATGTAGACAGACACTATCAGTTGGACTTACCATGGAGGTTTGAGCCTACTTGTTTGCCCAACAACAAAGCGCTTGCTGAAGCCAGACTGAGATACCTGAAGAAGAAACTACAGAAAGATGAGCAGTTGTTCGAGAAGTACAAAGGTCCAATCGACGGGTACATCAAACAAGGATACGCTACCAAGGTGACTCCAGAAAATGAAATCGATGGTGGGCCAGTATGGTATCTCCCACATCATGGAGTCGTGCATCCGCAGAAACCTGGAAAACTGCGTGTGGTGTTTGATTGTGCGGCTAGATTTAAACGCACGTCCTTGAATGATCAGTTACTTCAGGGCCCGGACTTGACAAACAGTTTGGTTGGGGTATTGATACGGTTTCGTCAGGATCTGGTAGCAGTCAAGGCAGACGTGGAAGGTATGTTCCACCAAATAAGGGTGACGCCTGAGCACTGCAATGCCCTGAGATTCTTGTGGTGGACAGACGGTGATATGGACAAAACCCCGGAAGAGTACCAAATGAGGGTGCACTTGTTTGGTGCTACGTCATCGCCTAGTTGTGCCAACTTTAGCCTGAGAAAGACTGCTGAGGACAACAAAGAAGACTTTGACAGTGATGTTGTCAGTACTGTGGAAATTTCTATGTGGATGACATGTTGAAGTCTCTTGAAACCAAAGAGAAGGCAATTCATCTCTTCCATCGGTTGTATGAGCTTCTGGAAAGAGGCGGGTTCCGACTGACAAAATGGATAAGTAACAGTTGTGACGTGCTGATGGAGATTCCCGAGGAGAACAGGAGCTCTTTAGTTGTAGATATGGATCTGGGAGACTTGCCTAGGGATCGGGCACTAGGAATCCAGTGGAATGTGGAGACAGATGAGTTCCAGATTGGTACTATTCAGAAACAGAAGCCACAAACAAAAAGAGGAATTCTGTCCATTGTTAGTTCCCTTTATGATCCCCTAGGGTTTGTTGCTCCAGTCATCTTACCGGGCAAACAACTGTTGCAACGGCTCTGTAAACAGAAAGTTGCATGGGATGAACCAATCAAGGAAGAGGAGTCGGAAATTTGGGAAGCCTGGCTCAAAGGTCTTGATGCGCTGGATGGCGTTTCCGTTGCCCGATGTATTAAGCCACCTGGATTTGAGAAACCTGCGTCTGTACAGCTGCATCATTTTGCCGATGCTTCACAGAGTGGGTATGGTGCTGTATCCTACCTGCGACTAGTGTCAGGAGATGGACAGATACACTGCTCATTCATGATGGGGAAGTCGAGACTAGCGCCCATAAAAACTGTGACAATTCCCCGACTGGAACTAATGGCAGCAGTGGTGTCTGTGAGGTTGGATCAGACAATCAAGTCCGAGCTGGACATGAAAATTGATGAGACTATATTCTGGTTAGACTCGATGATCGTGTTACATTACATCCGAAACGAGTCAAGAAGATTTCAGACGTTTGTGGCCAATCGTTTGGCGATCATTCATGAACAATCGACACCAGACAGCTGGCGACATGTTAGCTCAGTTGAATCCTGCCGATGATGCGTCAAGGGGTTTGAAACCCTTTGAGAGTGCCAGGATGAGAAGATGGCTTTCTGGCGCAGATTTTCTCTAGGAAGATGAGAGCGATTGGCCAGAACCACCTAGAAACTGGTCAGAAGTGAATGCGGAGGACGTGGAGGTGAAGCGTGAAGTCAAATCAGCGTTTACTATACAAGGAGGAGATCTTGACGCATTGTTCAGTCGATATTCGACTTGGAATGATCTTCAAAGATCAGTGGCATGGTTGACACGGTTCAAGACATTTTGTTGTGCTCGGTACCTCAGGAAAGGTGACATTGAAGATCTGCCATCTGGCAATTTGTCGGTCAAGGAACTGCGAGACTCGACGTTGGCAATTGTTGGCTATGTGCAAAGACAAGCATTTTACAAGGAAATGATGGCTCTTGGATTAGCAGAGAACAACGGCACTGTTGGGAAGAGGAAGGCATTAACCAAAGGTGTCGGATCATCTAGCGCTCTGCGGAAATTGAGTCCTGTGTTAGACAATAGGGTGTTAAGAGTGGGTGGACGGCTGGACAGGCCACCTATCGGCTTTGAAGCGAAACATCCTATGATCTTGCCTGCCAAGCATCACGTGACTGATCTGGTAATTCGACACCATCATTCAATTGCTGGTCACTCAGGTCCAATGTACGTGTTGGCGTCGATCAGAAAGAATTACTGGATTCTGAAGGGTCATGCTTCTGTGCGACGAGTTATTGGAAACTGTTTTCAGTGCAAAAAACGAAATGCATCAAGGGGAGAGCAGTATATGGCATCCCTACCAGAGGTGAGGTTGGTTCCAGACAAGGCTCCATTCACATACATAGGGATAGACTACTTCGGACCATTGACAGTGAAACAGGGACGTAGTCAAGAAGTGTTTCCAGACAAATCTGGGCATGTTCGATCCGCAAAGGTACGAACGGTTTCGTCGTGTTACGATAGACCTATAGCCCAAGCTTTGTTTTCTTGGAAGCGAGAACGGTGAACAAGTTCCATTGGGCAACGACACGTGAATTCTCAATCGAGATGTCGGTGAGAATAGGGAACCAATGTGGTGCAACCAAGCTGTGTGGATCGAGAAGATCGCAGACATGTTAATGACTCTTAGGAAGAAGGTAGACGCATGCTTTCGAGTTCCTCGTCATATGGAAGACTACATATAGACTCGCTCTGTGCTAACAGCAGTGCGGGGTACACTGGTACGTAGTAGAATTGGTTAGGTACGTTGTGTACAAGGTCATTGTACAAGTATGGTCATGTTTGAGTTTTGGTTATTTTATATGTTTATACTATTGATACGTGGTTGTTAATGTGTGGTGAAGGAAATTAGGCCAATTGTTTTGATCATATTACGTACCGTTAGAGTAGTAGTCAGTAGTTACATAAGTATTCTGCGCTGTATGTAGGTGAGCATGGAACATACCAGTTGTGAGTGTTGTGCCGTACGGTCATGTGGGGGCCGTGGTGTTAGCGCCAGTTGAGTGTTCGCGAAATAGCGAATTGCACACGCGCGCCACTGCGAGTTAGCGGTAATATCTGTTATGACTGGTGGATTCATGGGGTTACCGAAGTGAACATTACCACGTGGCGAAATCGTGTGTAGTGAGTCAGGAATTCCGAGGATGTCAACGTTTGGTAACGTTTTAAAGTAAATAAGTATAATCGAAATAATGAGTTGTCTGACTGATACCAAGCAATAATGCTGTCAGATACATCGGGGTCTGATGGAAGATCAGTGCAGTCGGTCGGCGTTGGGGTAAAAATAGTGTATGGTGCGAGTGGAAGTGAGCCTGGTCAGCTGCCGGTTGCCGGCGCGGGGTTGGCAAATTTATGTTCGTATGGGCAAACGTGGTAGCAGCCCTTTTGCCTCTACCCGGTAAATGTGTGTGATCTGTAAAGATAAGAAATGGAATGCGCATTCAGTAGGTAGGGTACAAATATTAGTAGGGTTGTGTTTGACAGAGTTTACAGTAGTTGGTGAATCAGTATCACACATGTTTGCATAATTTGATTGATATAAAGCAAAACAGTTATCAAACAGTTAGGTTTGATAAAGAATTTTGTTTGGTTTGGTTTGTAGAAACGCACGGGGTCGTATTGGGGAAGGAGTGTCAACGGCGATTCAGAAACGGAGTTCGTTGATATCAGGCACACCATGGTGCGTAGTAAAATAAAAGAGTATTGTTGGGCTAAGCAGAAAAGATTGACTTCGTCGCTCAGCAGCCATGTTTGCAGATGTTTAGGTTTTGTATTGACTTGACGGTGGGTTCCACGTTCAGGCCTAATTCTATGAAAGCTCTGCTCTGAAGTAGAGTCATCCGCATGAGAGTCCATACTCCATCAGATTGAACTATGCAATGCGAAGAGCCCACTAAGTACAAATTTCAGTTGCACACCAATGAATGTCATCGTCGGTGTTGCGCAAATGCATAATGGGAAAATAATATGTCAGCCTCCATGTCACGGATTTTACCGCCGTAGTCACACTCCTTCCCTATTATCTACTCCTGATAGATATGTAGATCTTTTAAATAAACTGTAAAGTACGTAAAAAAGCTGCTTTTTGTTTTTGAAAGGCTTCCTGGGAGAAGTAGGGTATTATTTTTCATTGGGTGTTGCAATCCTTTCCATGAAGGGATATATAATATTATCCCTGTTTCATCCCTGATGAATACCTGTCACGCATCCCTGTGAATAGCTGCAATCTGATTTATCCCGTGATACTCGCTTCCATAGGCATCCCCTGATACACCCTGCCATAGCACCGCCTAATACATTCCCTTCATAGCATCTCCTGATAGCATCACTTCCATGCAATCCATGCAACATCTCTCTGATGTTTCCCTGTAAGATCTAGGTAATTTACATATTTGGAACCGACCTGCTAACATGCCGCTGCACATCCTGATTATGCCGCTGTCTAGTATTGGCATACGAATAGGGCAAGGGATTGAAGTCAGGGATAAGTAGTGGCCTGCCGCCAGAGGTATCCGCTTGCAGAGTCAGGTGGCGCATTCAGCTGCGCAGAAAGTAACCTGATAACATCCTGCGTGTAGTCCTGACAAAATAATGGGTTGGCACCCATATGCAAAACAGAGCAGTTTTAGGCCTGTCGCTCTGTGTTACTTGGAGAAACTTGCTCTGCTGTACTAGCTCGCACCCAATGCCCAATTCAAATTCGCGACGGTCGATGCAGGGTATGCGTGCAGTTTGTGTATTGGAGAATGCGTTTCAAATTATAAGGGAAGACGAAGTCATGACACGTTATGCATTGATAAATTCCACAGAAATTCTTATCCTCAGAAAATTATTCAAATATAACGTAAAGACCTGTGTCAAGGCGTTTCTGATATTCGGCAACAGACTTTTGATAACAACATACGGATTTAAGCTAACATTCAAGATTCCTTTAACTAGAGCGTATTATATTTAGGAACCAATTTCCCAAGGACCAATGTACTCTAAGAAATTGTCAGGAATACTCCATGAAACATCCGAGATAATTAGAAACGTGCGGAGACTCCTCCTATAGGGAATTGGTGTGATGAAGAAGCGGTGGCACTGTTATGGAGAAACCACAGCAGGTCAACAGATTGGTGTGTCACCACATCACAGCCCCACACAGATCGCACTTATATGGTTTCTCTCCCGTGTGAGTTATCATGTTACTTCACGTCACTTGACTGCGAGAAGGAAGCGTCACACAGATCGCACTTATATGGTTTCTCTCCCGTGTGAGTTATCATATGTTACTTCACGTCACTTGACTGCGAGAAGGCAGCGTCACACAGATCGCACTTATATGGTTTCTCTCCCGTGTGAGTTATCATGTGTACCTTCATGTCACTTGACTGCGAGAAGGGAGCGTCACACAGATCGCACGTATATGGTTTCTCTCCCGTGTGAGTTCTCATATGTTACTTCACGTTACTTGACTGCGAGAAGGGAGCGTCACACAGATCGCACGTATATGGTTTCTCTCCCGTGTGAGTTATCATGTGTACTTTCATGTCACTTGACTGCAAGAAGGCAGCATCACACAGGTCACACTTGTACGGTTTCTCTCTCGTATGAGTTCTCATGTATTTCTTCACCCTACTTAGATTAAAAATGATAAGGCAGCATTACACTGATCACACTTATACGGTTTTTCTCCTGTGTGAATTCGCATGTGCGTCTTCACATTATTCATTACTCAAGTGTCTATCACTCAACAGATACATCAAATACAGTAAAACAGTATTATACATTATATCAGATACATTTTTTGCAGTTACAGTAACGTATGTTGTATACCTGTGTTACATGGAGCATTATATATATCAAAATAACTGATGAAAAAAATGTTTGAAGATGTTACAATGGTACAGCGAAAAATAACCCATAAAAATGTGATAACGGTCAGATGAATTGTGCCTTTTGCAGAACCTGTGGCATGGTCTTAGACCCTATCCACCTTGCTGCGTTTATGCTATATAAAGCCGACCTGTTAGGCAACACACCACCCCCTGCAGATTCCCCACGTAAGAAAATGGACGCTCGACAGGGTGATTCAAGATAGATTTCCCAAGAATTCTAGTAAGATGCTAAAACTCATGAGGCGCACAAGATATGAGTGACGTGTCAACGAAGGCCGATGTATGATTTGGAAGGGGATGTTGCAAAGAGTATCATTATACAGATGGGATAGATCTATGAAACAGTCGAAGCCAAGTCTTACACTAATGGCTTAATTGATGGAAGTATAGTAACGGATTCTCTAGGCTATTAAATATCTAGGTAACGAATCTAACAAATTTTACTACAGTTCATGGACCTAAAAATAACGCAGGTTTTCTGTGTTTCTATGCAACCTTCGGTAAACTGAACAATTAGAGTATAAGCAAAAGCTATAACTAACACATAAACATGAAAGTTATCACCTTCTCGCCCGCTTACCCTCTCGCCCTCAAGCCCAAAACGCGCGACCTCACAAGTTGCGCAAGACAAGTTACGGCACGCAGTTTTGGAATAAATACGCCCTCTTGAGGAGAGAGGCGCACTCAGAGCAGAGACAGTCGCAACGAGAGCAGGACCAACAGCCGACTGGCTCCGGCCACGGCGGCTGGCTCACGATGAGTCAGTTCACCGAGGACACCTCTGCCGTCTGGAGATTCTATTTGATAAACCTATTTGGAGACGCTGCCATTTGGAGATGCTAACTGATGATCCTACTTGGAGAATCCTACGTCACCGTTAGCACCGTACCGACCGACTACACTGCTCGAGGATTCAACACAGGCCAGCCTCCACCCTCTATACTACTATCTGCTAATAGGAGCCACCCCGAGATTACAAACCAACACGTACCTACACAAGCCAGCCACCACTATACACTCGTAAGATGACAGCTACTGATTGTCACTGACTATCCGGAACTATTCTATATATTTGTTAAATATATAGGCTACATTATTTTATACAGAATTCCTGGGTTATTTGTGCATTTATATGTGTGATTGTTATCGACATTTGCTTAGCACATCAAGTGAGTCATTTAAGACTCATATGCCGTAGCGAATTTATAAATTTCTTTATAGGTTTCAAGATAATATTGCTCAAGAATTTCGCAAATTGCCTAAAATTGCAAAATCCTTAGCCTTTCAGTCTGATTTGATCATGCACGTCTAAGTTTTCTCAACCGTACACCATGACCAGATATAGCATGCTATGCTGATCACAGAGGTGACATCTATGCACAGCCTGAGACTCAAGTATGACATTAAGCATTTCATCCCATCTACGCAACACAGACGAAAGTGTGCTGTCCATCGCAGGCACACATGGGTTTTCGCTCTGCTTTGACTAGGGCAATCAATTAATGTCTGTTAGACATCAAACAGGTGAAAAGCACAACAAGCAATTCAACATGGTACAAGCTTATGCTACAATATACCGGATTCCATCACAACATTTGAGCGACCATCTAACTACGCAGTCGTTCGTGATGCAGTCGTAGACCATTTAAACGTCGTCAACATAATAATTCGATGTGTCAGCCTTGTCAGCCTATGTGATGATAATACATAACATTTTTTAGGTGCAATTTCATACTGCACGTCGTGTGGCAGACTTCAATGCCACGCCTATCATTGACATAATAATGCTCCCTATGTGCTATGGTTTTACCGAAAAGATGCCGAGGATCGACGATTGGGGTCGAGGTCCCGACGTTTGCCACAGCTGCGGACATCATTCAGCACGAACGGAACAGGTTTGACTTTGTTTGTTTTTTTGTCACGTTTTCGTTACTTAAAGAGTACAACTGTTTCATTTTTACTAACTAATTCTACTAACAAAAACAAAATATTTCCAGGAAGTTAACTTAGGAATATCAGCAGCAATGATGTCCTGCTCCTCTTCCCTCACATGGAAGAGGTGCTTGACCTGCCAGGTTTCGGCCGAAGTGCAGGAAGGCAACCATTCACAATAGAGCACTACAAGAGGCTACTAAACAAATTGTACAACAGACTGACATTGATGTTGTGCGACAGGGAGGAGATAGACTCCCTGAGAACTAACTCTGGTACCAAAATGTTTTATAGTATTTTATGCAAGAAGAATGTGCTATTTTATATAGTCAGTTGTAATTGGTGAACTTTTATGAAAATGTCATTCACAAAAGTAAGCAAATGCTATTTTTTATATAAATAGCATTGTTGGCCACTATTATCTAAAGTTGGAAATGCATTTTACGTGTGCTTTCTACACACTTGAAGAGTCTGTGACAAATTATTGTCATTTAAGAGTGATACGGACCAATATACGGACCTGGATGTACTTCCAGAACTATCCTTTCATGGACGTAAGTTGCAATAAGGCTGTCTAGATTGAGAGTAATGTTTTTTCATGTAAAGGCGCATGTAATTTTTTTTAAATCCTTAGCCTTTCAGTCTGATTTGATCATGCACGTCTCAGTTTTCTCAACCGTACACCCTGACCAGATATAGCATGTTATGCTGATCACAGTGGTGCCATCTATGCACAGGTTAAAACTCAAGCAAGACATTAATCATTTCATCCCATCTACGCAACACAGACGAAAGTGTGCTGTCCATCGCAGGCACACATGGGTTTTCGCTCTGCTTTGACAAGGGCAATCAACGAGTTTCTGTAAGGCATCAAACAAGTGAAAAACAAACCAAGCACTTAATCATGGTACAAGCTTATGCTACAATAGATTTGATTCCTGGACACAACCATAAAACATACGAAGAGGGCCACCCAAGGCAAAGCAGAGCTGGCAGGACAGCTGCTTACTCTGCAACCAAGACGTGGGGATGTCCTAGCGCACCTAGACACAGCTATGCCGAGCACCACCTCGATGCAGAAAGCGGTGAACGAGCACCTGTACTACATACATACAACGACGTACAGAGCTGAGCTATTCTAGAGCAAATAGGCTGGCAAGAGCATCAGAACAGCCTACATAGGGGTGCTGCGCGCCGACGGAGCTCTACACAAGGAGATAGAAGTGCAGGCGCTTCGAAGGGTCCGCGGCTGGCCGTTCCGAACAGGACTCACAGTGGCGGCCAGCAGCTTCGGCAGTGCTGTCACCGATAAGCGGTACGTCTTAGCGCACCTCGACGTAGCGATGCCGAGCACCACTACGATGCAGAAAGCATGAAGCCAATGAGCTCACACCGGTTCTGGAGCAATTTGCGGAGACAGTCATGCACGAGAATCATGAGCTTCTCAGGCAGCTAAAGGCCACGCTGCACGAAAGGGATGTCCGCGATGGTGAACCGGTGTTCGTGTCAGCGCAGACAATGTCAACACACGAGCCCGCAGCGACATGATGGTGAACAAGAAAATGAATTTTTTTCATACATAAACTACATTACAAACATCGAACAAATGGTGGATAGAAGACTTCTCTCAAGAGATACAATGCCAAAATCCCTGGTGTTCCTTGTGGACATAGGGCATGAGAATGGCCAAGTTTACCTGGGAAAAGATAATCAACCAGGATGTCACTGGACCATGTGCCATGTAAACATGCATAAGCAACTGATGCTCTACGAAGACTCACTTGGTTGGACCATTCCACATGGTCTTGTTGACAAACTAAAGTGCTTCTTTAATGCATTTATGAATAAATTATTTGTAATCTCCACCAAACGCTCATTATTTACTAGCATTTATGCTATTAACACAATTGCTGGTCCTTTTCCGACCACCAAATGCGTAAATAGCAAGGAATTTGACAAAATGTATTTCCATAACCGCAGACCAATTTTATGCATAAACTGGCTAAGCCAAGGTCATGTGACCTGCGGTTCCACATGTGTGACGTCATAGTTGGGAGTTATTCTGCCGACGGCCATCTTCTGTCAGTGTTTTACATGCTACTAGTAGTACGGAGCTAGTCTAGTACCCAGCTAACACATAACGTTTTCGCAACGTTTTTGAATGGTTATTTTATGGTTTGGTATGAATGAAACGTTTTCCAAACGTTCGTAAAACGTTTCTAGTAAAGTTATATTTAGGTTATTTAAAAACGTTTGCTAAAAACGTTCTATTACGGTTAGTAAAACGTTTATAATAAGGTTATATTTAAGTTATTGAAAAACGTTTGCCAAAATCGTTTTGTTAACGTTCAGTAAACGTTGATCGTAACGTTACATGTCGGTTCCTAACAAACGTTTGCCAAAAACTTGTTATAACCCACTACGTGACATTTAAAATAAGGTTGTGAAATGGTTCCCTAAAAACGTTGAAAACCAACGTTTATTTACTGTTTGCATTACCAAGCCTATGTTTAGGTTCCTGACAAACGATTTACCATAACTAAATTTTATTCATATTTACGCGGGCGCGCACACATACGTAAGCATGCACGCACACACGCACGCATGTACATCCGTGCACACGCATATGGCAGGCGAGGTGGGACATAAATGGTATTTAAACGAAATGCACCAAGGGGAGAGCAGTATATGGCGTCCCTACCAGAGGTGAGGTTGGTTCCAGACAAGGCTCCATTCACATACATAGGGATCGACTACTTCGGACCATTAACGGTGAAACAGGGACGTAGTCAGGTCAAGCGATATGGCTGCCTCATTACTTGTCTTACGACGAGGGCCGTGCACATTGAGATCGCGCACAGCCTAGAGACAGATTCGTTTCTAGCAGCTCTCCACAGATTCATTAGTAGGCGTGGAAAACCAGAAAGGATTTACAGTGACAACGGTGACAACGGTACTAACTTCAAGTGAGGTGATCGAGAGCTGAAGAGGTCATTACGGGAGTTGAATCAACAGAAGGTCGATCGTACACTGTCTGAACAGGAAATTCAGTGGCACTTTAACCCGCCTGGAGCTAGTCACATGGGCGGCGTTTGGGAAAGAGTCATACGCTCCATTCGTCATCTGATGAAAGGCATTGTGAAAGAACAGTTAATTACTGACGAGACTGTTAACAGTGATGGCTGAAATAGAGAAAATACTGAATGACAGACCGTTTACACCAGTGAGCAGTGATCCTACAGACCAAAAGGCTTTGACACCCAGTGATATTCTGTTGTTGCGAGCAAACGCAAGTTTGCCTGCGGCGTTGACAAATCGTCGAGATTGTTATCTTCGGAAAAGATGGCGACAAGGACAGTACCTAGCCAGTTTGTTCTGGAAAACGTGGATCAAGGAGTACTTACCTTTACTCCAGATTAGACAGAAGTGGCTTTCGTCAAAGAGAAATCTCCAGGTCAACGATCTTGTACTAGTCGTGGACGAAGGAACGTCATGGGGCCAGTGGCCGTTGGCTCGAATGGTAGAAGTGTTTCCAGACAAATCTGGGCATGTTCGATCCGCAAAGGTACGAACGGTTTCGTCGTGTTACGATAGACCTATAGCCAAGTTGTGTTTCTATATGGCAGGCGAGGTGGGACATAAATGGTATTTAGTGACAGTCATATATTCGAATTAATGTCTATCATATATTCTATTTAGTGATAGTCATTAAATCAACCAATCAGATACAACTTATTTTTTCTCAGCCAATCATAGGCATGGAATTATTGTCAAACACTAAATGATTTAATGATAGACACTAAATGATTTAATGATAGACACTAAATGATTTAGTGTCTGTCACTAAATCATTTAGTGTCTGTCATTAAATCCCCGTTGCTACCAATCAGAGCCAACGTTACAAAGATCCGCTGGGCGGCGCCAGCTACTTCCGTACAAAAATCTCTACCACCGCGGCGGCGCCATGTTTATGTGTAGCAGAGTCGCTAGTTGGTGACTGCTGATGCAGCCGAGACAGCCTTTCACTTTCAGGTGATTTTTTAACCAACTAAACTATATATAATGCCTTTATAACTGTAGTAAATCGACGTTAGGACTCTTAGGCTTGTTTTATTCAACATATAAGCATAAGTATAGCGTAAGTAACATAAATGTTAAAGGATAATGAATGTCGGTTGTAGAGTTCTAGCTGCAGTGCAGTTTGTCCGCACGCAGACGTTATAACTCCGCTTTGCTAATCTGAGGGTGCGGGTTTAACCCCACTACTGGGATCTGCGTCGGCTCGGACTACGGTGCAGTTTGTGTACACATGCCTATTATTACTAGTACTACGTTTGTAGCGCATACATTTAATGAAATCAGTTAAATCAACACATTAATTACTCAAGACGTATATCTAGTTATTTCTGGCTGTATAAAGCTGTTTCATTTTCCTAAATAGTAATATTTATTAGTATTTAAATAATAGTAATTTTTCTATGGTAAAATTTGTAAAAAGTTTGTTGCCATTTTTTTTACATTAAAAGTAAGATTACAACTAACGGGGCTAAAGCCTAGGACACACTAGCGATTCTGTACGCTGCCCGGCAGCGTGTATGTTTGCTCACGATTTTAGAACGCCGTACGAGCTGAGCGTACAGTTGGACACACTGTACGGTGTGCAACCACTCAAACGGCTTTCCTAGCTTTCGTTGCTACACTTGATTGGCTGCTAAAAACAATCGCGTTCGAACACGATTGTTCATTGTTGGGCGCGCTGGCGCAAGAGCATGCAAGCGCATGCGCTGTACACAAGCGATGAAAAACCGGGCGGAAATATTCAACATGTTGAATGCGAGCGATCAGCCGGGCGTATGGGATCGCGTGCGAAATATGCTGCCGTGAGACCGGACACACCGCGCGGACCGGCACCGTATTTATCGATCGCAAGCGGCCAGCGTAGAAAATCGCACAGTGTGTCCTAGGCTTAAACGTATCGTCAAATTCTTACCGGATAAGATTGTTTCTCAACTAGTTAAAAATCCAAAAAACCTGGACGATTTGATATTGTGTTCCTGACATTAATTGCTTGCTATGGGCTATGTATGAGTCACGAGTGTATGTTCACATCAAACAATATAGTAAAATAAGAAGTATATGTAGCAATTTAACCATAAAAAAGTAAACAGAATTACTTATATTTACTTAAAAAGTGGAAATATTTTTATTATTTTTATTATTTATGGTGACGTAATCACTTTAAAGGTTATACCTACTATTATCAGAGCATATAAATCAACTATCATAGTCACTTCGACTTTTGCCGTTTTGGAATTGAGATGCTTCACGTATAAACAATCCGTTTCACTTCTCTGTATATATTGTTTTAAGCATAGAACTAGACTATTCTAGTTCTATGACTAACTCTGCCACTCGTATATCCTGACGTTACTAAGAAGCATATAGTTCTCAAATATTCTTGCAATTTTTGCACATATGTTTCGTCTTATTTGCAATAATTCGTTGTTTACCGCATTTAATTCATTTGTTTGTAAACAAATTGCTATTAAATAACTGATAATAGGCCTATAGCACTAATTTTAATTTTATCATGTGCGATGACATGGAACTACAACTGCAAATACCTCAGCGCCGTCGAAGTGAAGTGGCAAATATGGCGGCGGGTGGTCCCCCAAACTTGCAAAATCTGCCTGCAGTACTTGCAGCACAGAACAATATGAACCAAGTACTTGGGCGAGCGACCTTTGTTGCTGGTTTTGTAGAAAGGTTTGTTTGTATTTTTGTACATTCAGCAGTGATATGCGGCTGTTTAGAGGCCGGCCTGTCCGAAAATAGATTCATCATGATCGTGCAACAAATAGCCTATGAGCAGTAGATCTTACCTATTTCCGGACAATGCATGAAATGACTCATGCATGCATGTACATGTAGCAGGAATGCACCGACCATCATCATGTGTTGTGTTGTTGTGTTTGTCTTAATTGCCAAAACATTTTTTTATGTTCTTCAATATTCTATCATAATCATAATTTTTAACTTCAGGTTTAATGCTAACAGAACGGGGCAACCACCTCCGACTATGGGGAAGAGGCATAACCTGAAACGCTCTAGAGGCCGACCAGTTGCCGAATATGCAATGAAAATCATTGTTTTGGATGGCCCCAATTATGAAATGAGGCCAATGTCGAAGTCCTCCAGAGACAAACTTAAAGAGGCCGGACTAGGTATGTAACAATTTAAACAGAATTGGCTAGAATGTCAGTATTTACAAAGTGGAATAATCGATGGTGATCACCCAAAATGTACATTCTTGTTGTTGTACGGAGAGTCGTCCTCCTTATCCTCACTTGTTCGGTGATACAGGGGACAAATTCCTTAATAGATTTTCAACAATTTTCGCTTGACTGGTAGGCAAAAACTTCTTCAATAAAAGTTTACTCTGACAGTAAAAATTTTAGAGGTCATTTTTATAAGGGGCGGTAAAACACCACCAGGCAGGAAAGAGGGGTGGGGCGCCCGCTCTTTTTTAATGGAATTGGGGACTGGAGATTTATAAATATTTATTCTAGTACATGTATTGTAGGCCCATGTATTATTTCTGTCAAATCTTTTTCCAGGTTGCCTCCAAGAAGATGGCAAGGATATGATTCGTGTTCCGGCAGATCTGTCGGAACACGAGTTTACCTCATTTCTTGTGGAGAAATGCCCCAAATTAAGGGGAATTAATTATATATTTCATGTATCAGATTCGCATGGGAAATTAGTTTCAGTAGCGTGTACTACACCATCTGCATTACGCCTAAAGACAAAAAACATCGAGGAGGGTGGTATACATTGTCCCTACAGAAGAGCTTACTTTGGTTAGTTTTTACTCTTACTCTTTACTTTTGTATCTCTTCATTGATTGTTATTAATATGGTTAATGTAGAACATGTAGAATCAGTTGTTGCAAACAGGTGCCAGCACTCTCGTTGTATTGTGTTTCAAATTCAGCCAGAAATTTTAAAAAAGACAGAAAAGGAAACTTGGACAGGGAACAGCTAGCACAGCAATTAGGGTGCTGAGGAAAAGGAAGGGCCTACAAAGCCATTCCCTATGTTACTAACTATAGCTGTTTAGCTGTTAAACATATGATATTATGTGCTGCTACTTGGATAAAGTTGCAACAGTTCCTGTCCGATTCTACAGTACTAGTAATCCTATCCATGCAATATGACAACCAGCCTGAGGATGTGCTAAGTTGGCCAAAAAGTCTATCATCATCAAAAGCTAAATTGATGTAGGGTGGTACATTCCTAAATATATTCAATATGGCTGGCATGGGGCAGGAGTCATGACCCAAATTAATCAACTCTAAGGACTATAGCATTTACGAAAAAATACCCTCGGTAAAAGTCCCCCCTCCTCTCGGTAAAAATTCCATTGGTAAACCCGTAAAAGCTCAAAATTGGGGTTCCCCGGAGTGGTTGTTATCGGAGGGAGTTTTACAGCATATATCTGTAATTCAGTATGCCCCCTGAAGGTTCTCGAGTGCTCAATTTCAGTTGTCTCATAATATTTTTGTTTTTTCAGGACCCTATCGAAGCCCCAGCAGCAAATGTTACAGTTGGAAGGGTATGTTTTTACCGTGAACAATATATGTATTTACCATTTCCAGTGTCCAGCAGGGCTTGAAACTAACGCTCGCCCGCTCGCCCGAGGCTAGTAGAAATCAGTAAGGGCTAGCAGAATGTCTGGGCTGACCATGCAGCCCTGTTGGCGAGTGGGAATGCCTACCAGATAACATATTACTAGTACTTTTTCAGCAACTACTAACCCGAACGAACTAGTAATAAGTAGTATAAAACTTGCGTGTGCAAACATAATAAAATTGCAAAACCTAAACATGACAGCCACGATGCTGAACGCTGCCATATTGGATACTGTAGACTTTACTACCGGATTAAACCACATTAATCCCCTCACAGTGTATGTACGCAATACGTTTCTGTTCTACTTTCTGGTTATGTTCGTGGAACGGTTAGTTTACGGTTCAGCTGATCTCAAGGTTAAACAGTACAATATGCCTCCCCTTTTCAAACGAAAAGATGATTTCAATTTGATGTTTGCTAAATAAGCAAATTAGAAACTCAAATTTACTTATACTCAGTTGGAATCACCCTGGCTAATATACAATCCAGTCTCTGTGTCTATAATTGACGTGGAATAGTAGTCATGGTTTTGTCAGGTACTGTTATGAAAATAACCCGCATATATATACCTTTAAACCTACATTCCTGTAACAGGTATTCTAAGCTTTTTATAATACGAAGTTCATCGTAACACTAGCATAACACGTACGCTTGTATGTGGCTTATATTCAGTCAACTAATATAATTGCAATACAACTCTACAAATCTTAAACTATCACAAACAGGATAACTCAACTTATAACTCTATACTGTACTTGTACTAACTACTAACAACCTCTGTACTTGTAGTAGAGATAGTCACAAACGGTTCAACTTAAACATGAACTTTCACATTTCAGTAAACTAACTAATAGTTCTAATCGTTAATTACTAAGGAATATAATTATTCTGCTCTTATAACATACCTGATGTGTATACTATAAATCTATACTGAATCTAGATTTTCACAAAGTCAATGAATTTCGCAGAATGCATCTCAGAGCATCTAAAATCAAAACCCAGATTCCCCCCCCCCGAAAATGGCAAAACTGTGCTCACCACGTAGCTTCAGCGCCGCACTTCAGAAAACTAAGGGCTGATAGATATGTTTAAGGGCTAGTAGATTTTACAGGTCACTAGCCCTGCTGGCTAGTGAACATTTTAGGTTAGTTTCAAGCCCTGTACAGTGTGACTCATGGGTGTAGCCTGTGGTAGAGGGGACCATTTAACATGTTTAAGAAGGGGTTGTTTAGTCTAACCGGCATGTTAATATATAATATTTCCGCCGGAACGGGTGCATTGTACGTACTGGTCACCGGTAAACGAATATACGTTTTGGCCAACAACACAGCAGCACAGCTAGTCTATAGACATAGTAGGCCCAGGCCTTATCAGTTGGTTGTTGCTGCTTTCCTGGGCTGCTTTCTCCCCAGAGCATGGATGCTAATGGGGAATAATCGGAGTAACCAGTTGGTCATGGACTTAGAGTAACGTGAATTTCCCAAGGCATCTACAAACAAACAAGGTTGTATACATGGCTATTCTTAGTAAGTTGTTCTTTCATTGTATCATTTCAGGACCCTATCGAAGCCCCAGCTGAAGCTCAGCCAGGTCCAGCAAATATCAGAAGGGTATGTTTTAAATTTGAACAGTTCGGCAATACAGTCTTCGCTATCACGAACCTGGATGTACATGTAAATTGAATTTCCCAAGGCATGAAGACCATCCCAGACAGTTAAGGAGATGAGTTCCCAAGGCCAAACAAATTCAAATCTAGAGACTTCCAAGACTCAATCAAAGATTCTGTACAAACAAACAAGGCTGTATATGGCTATTCTTGGTAAGTTGTTCTTTCATTGTATCATTTCAGGACCCTATCGAAGTCACAGCTGCAGCTCAGCCAGGTCCAGCAGATGCGACAGTTAGAAGGGTATGTTTTCACTGTGAATAGTTCAACAATTAGTATTCACTATACTAACTGCAGGTTAATACCTGGGAATGCTTGCAAAATTGGCAATATTTTACTTAAAAGGGCAGCCCATTTAGATTTACAATGACATGTATCTACCCTAACCCCTGCTACCAACTAAGGACCAAAGACACATGGTGTGCCCCTTCGCCTCACTTCTCAGGTTGTTGAATAAAATGTGGTCCTAAATTTTGCTGACACTGTCTTGGGGACTCCATTCATCATTCATATTTTTGATCCACCATGGGAAAACTAGGCATAAGTCACACAGAAACTTTCTTATTTTAATTAACCCGCATCTACTCACAGTGGAGTGAATCCAAATAAAAATAAAATCAATGAAATATGTCCATAGTTTTTATTGCTGCTCCTATAGCTAGTGATGTTCCGATTAATTGATGATCATGCATATGACCAATCGATTAATCAACCAATGATTAATCAATCGTGACTTTCATGAGCTGCCAGTGGGTCGAATGGGAATTCTTGCCGAGGTGGCCCCTCAATTGCCAGTAGCAGCAGCGCCTCCAAAGCTGACTCACTCAGCCTGTTCCTCATGTAGCCATTCCCATTAGAGCTGTGCGTCGGATCCGATAATCCGAATCCGATCCGATCCGAATCCGATCGGATTCGGATTCGGATCGGATTTACAATTTTTAAAGAATC
>NW_014578650.1:48659-50618 GCF_000485595.1 Priapulus caudatus
CCAAAGAATTTTACACAAGATAGGCGAGTATATGACTAACACATGTCCGAATTATACAAGTTTGACTGTGTGTATATAAATCTTTATATAGATATTTAAAATAACAATTTTTAACTTTCAGCCAACATGAAAGCATTGCTCACTAATGCAGACCCAGCCGCCCTGGAGCCAGACGACCTCTACAACATGTTTGAGGCCAGCTTCAGCGATGAGGGCTCTAATGCTCGAGTACAAGAAGAGGCAGCCATCTTTTCATGGATGATGTTCCTCCAAGATTGTGCAAGCAATAGTAAGCATAAAATTTCACATCCTTTTTGCTTGCCGTCATCCCACTGTTTTATTTTTACACGCTCTGTCCACTTTTACTGCTGTATATACTAGACGTGATACGGCCATGATGCCGAGGCACGCCGAGGATTGACACTTTGTGTCTTCCAATCACAGTCTACGCCGCACCTCTCTATTATAACTTCTAGGTATAACACCATTAGAGCACCAAATCGCCGATCTCAGGAACTGGGGCATTCTGCTATGTTAGAACAGTTTCCTACGATAGAGGTTGCCATAAATACGAAAATAACACGCTGTTTTATAGCGCACTGTGCTACATCCTTCTGTTGCAATTTTATAACCATTGTATCTGTTTTGTTCATGAATATTAAATTCTAATCTTTTTGATTCAGCTAATCTGGAGCATGACTGAGCGATTTTTGTTACTGTTTTATAATCTACAATTCCTAGAATATCGTCCATATATAATCATTAATTGTCATCTTCTAAAACTACAGACCATCCGCTGACCGCTGTGCAGACGTGCGCCGGGCCTCGAATTTGGCGCACGTCTCCACTGCGGACAGCGCTTCATACTTGAACATCCCCGCGGTTGCGTGCGCATATCCCTCGGAACTGCGCGTCTCATCCGCGCGCTGCGCTTGGGATCAACAGCAAAGCTGTGCCACGCAATCTTGTATCATGTCTCTCTGGTTAAATCACATCATAATTTTACTGTATGCATTATTGCAGTTGGAAAGTGCAAGCTTGAAGATGTGCTTGCATTTGTAACTGGTGCCAGACACAGGCCTCCCTGCGGATATGGTGTGCAGCCACAAATGACTTTTTGTGGAGCATCACCACTTCCAAGCGCCTCAACATGTGCTGTACAATTGGTGCTGCCAACTGGTTTGGGAGAAGAGGAATTCCATGACAAGATGACGGAGGGAATTTTAGGAGCTCTAGGGTTTGGCTCAGCATAGCATGTCGTGCCCAATACTGTATAGAGTGCTAGACTTTACAGCGTTTGTGTATGTCTAGATTGTTGTGTCAGAAGTCTGGAGGTACAGTCACCATGTGCAGTGGGATCAAATACAAGTCATGAAGTCATAGTTGTAGACTAGTGATAATTTTTTTAAGATCTAGTGCGAACCGTCCAAGTGCCTGTGTGTGTGATATAGTAATGTTACTCGAATCCGTTGAGTGTCAAATATTGAATATCACTATTCACTACAGCTAGTGTGTACAATGGTCAATTTTCTTCTTGATCTCATGTTATGTCTGTTATACTTAAAGAGCAGCTCAAGTTTGTCCAACTTGCATGATATTTCTTTGAATTGTTTTTTTAACTATTTAACCTGAATATATTATTTTAGTTTTTCCTGTGATGTTTGACCCACTTTGATATCTAGGAGGTGCTATGATTGTGTGTGTGTATATATATTATATACACTGTGCATCTATTTGTTATACTGATGATGCAGCTCATGCAGTTATTTCGTTGCCAGTTTTTAGCTCACCTTGACATCGTCAAGCTGAGCTATTGCCATGGGTCGTCGTCCGTCGTACGTAAGTTCCTCCGTCCGTCCGTCCGTCCGTCAACATTTGGTTTCGGTCAACGATAACTCAGGAACCGTTTGACCCACATGTTTGAAATGGGGTATAGTTGTTACTGCTATGCTCCCATAT
>NW_014578650.1:51237-52480 GCF_000485595.1 Priapulus caudatus
CGTCTTTCTGTGAATATATGTTATACTTGTGATGCAACTCAATAACAGTATTTCGTTGCTGTTTTTTTAATAGCTAACTTGCCTATTTTAGTTTGCCCTGTGATGTCTGAATCACTATCTAGGAGGTGCTATGATCGTCTTTCTGTGTATATATGTTATACTTGTGATGCAGCTCAATTACAGTATTTCGTTGCTGTTTTTTTAATAGTTAACCTGCCTATTTTAGTTTGCCCTGTGATGTTTGAATTACTATCTAGGAGGTGCTATGATCGTCTTTCTGTGCATATGTTATACTTGTGATGCAGCTCAATTACAGTATTTCGTTGCTGTTTTTTTAATAGCTATACTTACAGAGCAGCTCAAGTTTGTTCATATAACATTTCTTTACAGTTTATTTTTAAATAAAATGCAGATGAATTTGAACATCAACAACTCTGTTATCACTTACTAAATCATGTAACTACATGTACATACTCTGATATGTATAAAATACTAGTTTGTTAGTATTATTAACATTCACACAAAAACGGAACATTCATGAAAACCAAGGTAAATCACTATGTGAGAGTTCAAGTGAGATCAGAATACATTGTAATTTTACTATCAAGAATTCTTTATAAATAATGACATGATCAAATAGCATCATGAGGTCAGCCAGTGATGTAGAAATCTAAAGCTTATTCAGTATGCAAGATCCAACAAAATCTAACGTCTGCTGGTAAAGTTCAGTTCCATTACTCCCATCATTGCTTAATTAGTGGGTCTATGCGCTGCTGTATAGTTCTTCTATTTCTGACTGATTGAGAGCAATGCTAATTTCTGGAACAATAACATGTGGCAAAGTGTCCCTTTGCAGAAGGGAATATCGACTATATGTGTAAAAATATTGTTGCCGTGCACGCGAAGCGCACGCAGGGGGGTGGGTTCGCGCGAAGCGTGGAAGCTAGCTCTAGCACTAATTAAAACGGCCAGTGCTCTCCTCACTCTCTCTCTCATTTAATTTTATGTGGCGTCAAAAAAGTGGGGGTGTTCGAGCCCCCTTAGCCCTCCCCCGTTCCGCGGGCCCTGTATATAGTACGTACCGAGTACGTACCTCAGCAGCTGATTCGCGCTATTGTTTTTATCTCTCTAGGGTCATCGGACGGGTTACTAAGGGGAAGTGACGTCACTCCGCCCCCACCTATAATAAAAGCTAGGGCCTGCAAGCCGTAAAGAAATGGCCTGCAGGCCGCAGATTAATATG
>NW_014578650.1:55258-57112 GCF_000485595.1 Priapulus caudatus
TCTCTCTCTCTCTCTCTCTCTCTCTCTCTCTCCTTCTCTCTCGCTCTCTCTCTCTTTATCTTGCTTTATCTCTAGAGAGAGAGATAGAGAGAGAGAGAGAGATTGATCACAGATTGATCAGAGAGATTGATCACAGTAAAATAATCATAATCACTTCTACCCTGCTTGGGGCTTGCTAATCACAGTAAAAGATAAACTAAAGTGCTATATGAACTTCTATTCTAGTTCTATGGTGCGAACACGTCTGTTCCGTTCGTCAGGGGTGCACGCGTAGAAGATAGCGAACTCGTGCTGCTCAGTAGCCGATCTCCAGGAACAACGATCCGCGCCATCTAGCGACAACTTTAATCGCCCGCGAATTATTTCTGAGGATTGTTATTACTGGCGGCCTAGATAAGAATTAAGGGAAGGCGGCCTAGATAAAAAGGAAAGCGAAGAATGTGCAGGCGTGGGTCCTAATAGAAGTTCGCCACACTATGTAGATGTGATACAAAGAAAAGCAAAATAGACCGGGCTGCTTAAAAAATTCAATAATTGCTGTAACGTTGATGTAATGTTCGATGTAGAAATGATGAAGAAGGAATCCAAACTTGTGTATTAAACTGAATAAATTTTAATATCTTGCACAGTGTAGTAATTACATCTTGCACAGAGAGACAAAGAAACGCGCACACGCGCGTAAGCGCGTGTGCTTACTCTCACCATCACAACCAGACCCTCGACCCCCTACATCTCTGTCTCTCCAGCCTACCACACATCTGTCCCCCACATATGTAACTAACCCACAGTCCACGTTCCTACGCTCATTTCACAATGACCCGTGAATCTACCCAATCTAAACCAATTCCCTGTAACATCAATGCAGCCACACAAAATGCGCGACGCTGTGTCTAGATAAACTATTACTAAAACAACCCCTAGTCTAGCTCCGTTGACTAATTCATGCAACATTTGTAAAACATATGTTACAGTGGTAGGCCTATTTGACAAATTTCTTCTTTTCATCTCAATTAAACGTATGATATCTTGGGTAATCATGGGTTACAAAATCATTTTGGTGCATATTTTATTATAATCAGGATATTTTATAATACTCGATGTGAAAAGTCGCTGGAATCTTTTAAACGCCTAGTCAAAACTCATCTATTTAACATTGCATTTAACACATAGACATTATATTTTAGGTGTACATTTGATTTGATTCTATTTTATCGAAAATGTTGTATTATTGTCGTTTTTAGGATCTATATTTTACAATATTGTAGTTCGCTATTTGTAATCAGGAATTGTTACAGGATTGTCGTAATTTAAGTATCTATGTTTTACAGTGTTGCAGTCTGCTGTTTTATAATCAGCCTTTGTAATGCGCACGTGAACATATCTGCATGTAACGTGCGCAATATAAATCAATAAATATTATTAATATTATTATTATCAGTATAAGACATACGATATATAATACTTGTGTACAAAGTCATTTTATTACATAAAAAAAGAAACCAACATTTAGTCTAAAATCAACCAATAAATTTAAACTTTCTGTACTTATACCTTCAATACCGCACAACTACATATATGGCATAAGAAAAGAGAAATAAGTTCGGCAGCATGCATATTCATAGGCTTACACAAATAACAATTTGATTTTCTCACCAAAGAACCCCACATTAAAAGTATAATAAAACAAAATTACAACAAGTGCCGCAGAGCGACAGCGCTCATCTAACGTCTACTGCGGTGACTCTGTGGTGGAGTGGTGGGATTCTAGTAATTAAACCCTGTTAGTCCCAAATGTGTTCACATACATGCCGAAACAGTGGAATGCACAGGGATGGTATCAGGAACCTTCTCAAA
>NW_014578650.1:57122-60661 GCF_000485595.1 Priapulus caudatus
TATATAATATTTCTGCCGGAACGGGTGCATTGTACGTACTGGTCACCGGTAAACGAATCTACGTTTTGGCCAACAACACAGCAGCACAGCTAGTCTATAGACACTATTACTTGCTAATCACAGTAAAAGATAAACTAAAGTGCTATATGAACTTCTATTCTAGTTCTATGGTGCGAACACGTCTGTTCCGTTCGTCAGGGGTGCACGCGTAGAAGATAGCGAACTCGTGCTGCTCAGTAGCCGATCTCCAGGAACAACGATCCGCGCCATCTAGCGACAACTTTAATCGCCCGCGAATTATTTCTGAGGATTGTTATTACTGGCGGCCTAGATAAGAAGGCAAGGCGGCCTAGATAAAAAGGGAAGCGAAGAATGTGGGTCCTAATAGAAGTTCGCCACACTATGTAGATGTGATACAAAGAAAAGCAAAATAGACCGGGCTGCTTAAAAAATTCAATAATTGCTGTAACGTTGATGTAATGTTCTATGTAGAAATGTTGAAGAAGGAATCAAAACTTGCGTATTAAACTGAATAAATTTTAATATCTTGCACAGTGTAGTAACATCTTGCACAGAGAGACAAAGAAACGCGCACACGCGCCTAAGCGCGTGTGCTTACTCTCACCATCACAACCAGACCCTCGACCCCCTACATCTCTGTCTCTCCAGCCTACAACACATCTGTCCCCCACATATGTAACTAACCCACAGTCCACGTTCGTGCGTCCGTGGGTGTGAACGTCAACGTGTGTGCGTGCGTGCGTGCGTGTGCACGTACAAGTGCGTGCGAAGAGTACGACCGGAAAAGGAGACATAACTGGAGCCGGCGAAAACGCTACACAATGTTATGTATAGCCGGCATTTTACTGTTTACGGTTTACACATCGTATGTGTATGTTCCAAACTATCTTTGTTTCCAGTAATATATAAACATTATTTTACAAAAAAAACGGGTTTGAAAATGTATTCAAACGCAGCAGAAAATACGTCAGAATGGCGCTAAAGGGGTCCATGTTTTCAACATTTTCTGGGGAAGGGCCCGCCATACCCCCCGCCGCGCTCGGCTCCGCCCTCGAGTTCCGGATGTTACCTAATTCGATCCCCCCGCAAAACTCGCTGGTTACGGGCCTGTATACTTGTGTACAAAGTCATTTTATTACATAAAAAAAGAAACCAACATTTAGTCTAAAATCAACCAATAAATTTAAACTTTCTGTACTTATACCTTCAATACCGCACAACTACATATATGGCATAAGAAAAGAGAAATAAGTTCGGCAGCATGCATATTCATAGGCTTACACAAATAACAATTTGATTTTCTCACCAAAGAACCCCACATTAAAAGTATAATAAAACAAAATTACAAAAATGGAAATGGAAATAATTATATATTGTGCATTCTAGCTGCGGGCCGACCAGTGAGCACAAGACGCCTCGATCGCTCCATCCCTCTCTCTCACTCACTTACCACCTCGACCCCTTCCCTCTCTCTCGCTCACTTACCACCTCGACCCCCTCCCTCCCTCCCTCACCACCTTCTCCCCCCCCCCTCCTCCCCCCCTTCTTTCCCTGTTTACCGATTAACCATGTTTACACAGAATTTTAAAGGAAAATGGATTGGGGTTGAAATTTTCGTTCCGTTTAAGTTCACGTTTTGTCCTTTCTTCACGAAAGTAATGGGGTTTACAGTAGTGTGACATTATTGTATCATTTGCCCATATTAGGCCCAATAGGTGGCGCTATACTATTTCCTAAAGCCATGTACTTGCGTGGTCACTCTACTACGTGGCAGGCTGGAGAGTGGCTGGAAATAAATCCTTTGTTGAGTTTATATATTATACGTCAGCTCTTACGACTTTACTTCTAGAAATACAACAAGTAGGTTACAGTATTTTACTAAAATCTGTTCAGAAATAAAATGGCCACCTCCTTTTGGGCTCTGTAGCATTTATTACTCTATCAAATCACTTCAAACTTTCACCGGATTATGTACATTTTAGACCCAAAATGTGTGGAAGTTTGACTGGGGTCCTTTACCCCTAAAAAGGCAATAACGATATTTTTAACCACTTTTCCTAAATCCATGGTCGGCGTATTTCTAATCCAACAGATAAGAAAGTGTGGCATGATGTCCTGTATAACATGTATAATCTGACTATTGGACATTTGCGATTGTATCATCAATTAAATCTAGAACTTCGAAATACTTGTTGAGCCCTTTATCAATTTCATTGGCCTCAGGTAGGGGGTTGATGCGAGACTGCAGCAACTGGTAGTGATCTGCTGTGATGGGCATAATGGTCTCGGGAATATTCACAATTGTCAAATTGTCTTCATTCTCGGGTTCACTATTGGCGCTCTCGCCATTTGCATCGTTATCAGGCTCCTCCGTTTGACGAAACATATCCCTCATTGCAGTGTTTGCAGAATGTTGCAACTCAAGTGAACGCTGGACAAATAATTGTAGTGGAGATGATTTTGCTGTTCTCAATGTGTGGTGATTCCACATGGCGGTGAAATCATCCAAAGATTTCTGAATGCGTGGTAGGTACACATAATGCAGTGCAAACATTTGCTCATCACTATTCGGATCCAGTACATGATTCGCTTCAAACTGGCAGAAAAGGTCATAAAACACATTGGTGGAGCCATTCCACACATCCACCCAAAGTCTCTCGATGCGGATATTGTGGACGCTCTTTCCTCTTATTGCGCTTCCACGCCCTGCCCCGTGATAGCGCAACATTGCATCGCAGACAAGGGTATTCTCTCCCCCCTTATCCACTCGAACCCGTGACGGCCAGCCATACTCTTTCACAGCATTTTCAAAGTGTTGATGTACTGTTGTCGCCTTGTTGTTGATGGAAGCCTTCAGAAAAACTATCAATCTTGAGTATCCATCGACTGCTCCATGCACCGCTATACGCCACCTGAGAAAACAAGGGAAATTAACAATAGTAAGGCAACAAAATAATGTAATTTATCTTATTATGAATCCATTTAAGTTCACCAGTGCGGCCATATTGAATATCGCAGATCGCGATCACAAACCTTCCTCTACTCAGCCCCATGTACCAAGCAAAAATGGAGTGGACTTTATTGTAACAAGTGCCGCAGAGCGACAGCGCTAACCTGACGGCAGGTGTTCTGATGCTAAACTCGCTGGCAAACGAATGAAGAGCACCCTCCCATCACCGCGTTCGCGCTCAGAGCATATATCTAGGATACTACTAATACAGATCTAAAATCTATGATAGCTAGGCTTTGCTATACCGGTAGTACAGTAATAAAGATACCGCTGTGTAACTGTAACGTATAAATTGAAGGTTTGTTGAATAAATGATGATATAAATTCAAACTTGTGTTTTAAACTGCATAAACTTTAATATCTGCTCACGTCACATCTTCTTGCACACAGAGACAAAGACAACGCGCACACGCGCGTAAGCACGTGCACTTACTCTCGTCTCCACAACCAGATTCTCGACTCCTACATCTCTGGGGCCCGTTGTCAGAAACAAAATTAGTCTTTTAAA
>NW_014578650.1:61228-64205 GCF_000485595.1 Priapulus caudatus
TTTCGGCACAGTGATGGCTTTTCCTACCATGATGCTATACACTGACTATCACGAGCCTAGGTCGAGCCGTTTAGATTTGTGCCGCAATTCTGCATTTCCTCCCTATACCTTAAGTTAAGGAGGGAATGTTCCCCCTTCTTTTACACCTCTTGACCTTTGACTTTTGACCCCCAGCTTCGACATCCCAATCGTTTTGACGATCCCCCCGACGTCCCGAATATCGTGACCGTACGTCAAGCGGTTAAGATTTGTGCCCAACTGTTGACGCACGCACGGACGGACGGCCGGACGCACGCACGCTCATGCGATTCTACAAGATGCATCTGACTATGTCAGTTGAGCTAAAAAGAGGCATCTTGGGAAATATGTGTCTGATATCGTAACTATGGTAACAAGGTGTAATCCACCAAGAGTTTTTGGCTGGTGATGTCCGGTCGTCATTTTGGATTGACGATTCGATTGTGGCGCCATCTTTTGACAAAACGGCTAGCTGTCTATTTGAAGCAGTGGTTGGAGACAAGCTACTGCGAGAGGAGTGTAATTTCCATTAGAATTAGAAGCCCCCTGTGAAGTGTGGCTAATGATAATTCGTCCTCGGCATGATGGCGCAAGGACAGTCAAATGGTGCAGATGAACGACATATCACGTTCATTCCTGCGGTCACAGCCAACAAGAGCAGTCATCATGGATTCACAGTCATACACTAGGGGTTCTACCATTACCTTATTAATTTCATGTTGCCATCTATATGCCAAAGGGAATTTGGTCCCTTGACACTGTATTCTCGCCGTTTAAGTGTACGCCTCGATCGCAGTGCCACTCCAAATGGGTCGACGCGTCGAACAGATTCACGTACTTTGTCTCGTGGAACATTGATCCCCTTGTTACGCAACTTTACATGGACACCGTTTGCCCCAATCCGTCTATTATCACTCATAGCATCTTTAACAACTTGATCCAGCTCTTCCTCCGGCAGATGACCTGGTCTGTCCAGGGCAACCAATCCAAACTGCCTGAAAAGTGATTAAACAAATGAGCATCATGACTGCATGCAATGTCCTAGGAAAACATGATGAAAGTTCAATTTGCAAACATACATTTTTTCAGATTCATTTCAGAATTTTGTTGTGGATGGTACGCTAGTTTCTTTCACATAAATTAATATTCATTATTCTTGGCTATTGTTGAATATTTTTGGCGCCACGTGGAACAGTCTACTACCACAAGACCACAATACATTTGTGCCAGTACCTGCCACCAGTGTCCCGGTCTTCAAATGGAAGCTGAAAACATTCTTGTTCTCGAGGCGCATTGGTATAGCTAGACCAATAAATTGTGCCCTACAAATTTTTATATTCTGATGTTATTTTAGGGCCCAATAGCCTTCAATAGACAAAACCTGTGAATTTTGTCGTGCAAAATGGACGACAACCTTTTCACTATTTACGGCCGTGTTACATAGAAAACTAGACAGAGGGCACTCAAAAAGAGTGCATACCTCCGCGAGCGTGTAACATGTATACATGTGTATAACAGCTGGCTTGCTGCTGCTGCTGCTGCCTGGACGTTCTAAGGCGAGCTGCTGCTGCCTGGACGTTCTAAGGCGAGCTGCTGCTGCCTGGACGTTCTAAGGCGAGCTGCTGCTGCCTGGACGTTCTAAGGCGAGCTGGTGCTGAATCGATCGCGCTGCTGCTGCTGGGTCGCTGCTGGCTACACACACACACACGAACATCACACGAGAGGGATCACATTACCTCCCCTGCAACTCCGTTGCAGCGGAGGTAATCAAAGAAATACCTAAAGCCATTGCTTTATTAACATCTTACCTACATTACAAAACACTTGCCATGCAGCATTCTCCTCTTTAATCACGTTTATTTTATTAAAACATCACGACATAAAAATCACGCAAACTTCGCTACAAACAAAACTGGCAATCTTGCATTGAACCGCACCGGACAGCGATGATTTCATTGGCCGGTGAGAAATGTCGTTGTGCGGTTCAATGCAAGATTGTCAGATTTGTTTGTAACAAAGTTTGCGTGATTTTTATTTCGGGATGTTTTAATAAAATAAATATGATTAAAGCGGAGAATACTGCATGACAAATGTTTTGTAATGTAGGTAAAATGTTAATAAAGCGACGGCTTTAGGTATTTCTTTGATTTTCTATGTAACACGGCCGTAAATAGTGAAAAGGTGTAAAATTCACAGGTTTTGTCTATGGAAGGCTATTGGGCCCTAAAATAACATCAGAATATAAAAATTTTTAGGGCACAATTTATTGGTCTATGGTATAGCCTGCCCTAAACTTTCAAATCATAGTGTCATTGACATTATTGATAACTTCCAGTGTAGGCCTATTGAGGCTAGCACATTTTTCATATTTTTGTACATGTGAATGATTAAGCCTACCTCATTCTCCTATGGATAGTTTTAGTAGACACCTTCAGCATTTCTGCCATTTTTTTCTTTGTGAATCGACATTCAATAAAGAATTCCAATTGGAGTTTGGTTATATTGAAATGTGTGGCACCTCTTCCTCCATTTGCAACACGGCGACTTCTGTATTCAGTGGACTGTTCATTTCCTGGAATAAATAAAATAATATGTCGGGAACAATCGATGACCTCTCGTACGTTAGCGCCAGTCACCGGGTTGGTCCCTAGCGTTCGTAATAAAATGGTCTATTTCCCGGCATCATGCATGCTAACATTATGCATAGACATCATCAGGAGCTAATAATGACAAAGGAGTAAGACACCGATTTGGTACCGATTTCACTACATTTTTATCGTACGAGTTCGATGTGAATGAAAATACAAATGTATACAAACATGAGCTTATTTTGTTCACTGGTCCTTATTCTATGTTCCGGTAGTAATACAAACCGCGTAGCTTCCTTCGTTTTGACATAATTCATACTTTTGCACGACATGGTTTTCACGTTAGTTACCGTATTCTGGCGAGGCCAAGC
>NW_014578651.1:0-2069 GCF_000485595.1 Priapulus caudatus
TTTGGAGAAAATTTTTAATAGCAAAATTTTATCTCAGATTCTACTTGACAGTTAGCATTTGTAAGTAATGTTGTCAAACTTACTTTTCTCCAGGTTGACTCCTGTTTACATGTTGTTGCTAATGGTGGATGTCTGCCTTGTAAGATACTTTGGGAGTGGGCCTCTGTGGCCAAAGGATGGCTTTGAGGTCAATTATTGTAGCAAGACCTGGTGGACAAATCTCCTCTTCATTAACAACCTAGTGTACAGTGATCAGATGGTATGATTACATTCATGCTTATGCAGCGTTGCTGACACCAAATCATGGCAAATGGGAAAAATATTGCAGTGGTGTGTTTATAGAGGACTTTGGAAATTTTTGTGTAATTGTTTTTACATATTGGCTGAATTGTGTTCGTTCTTATATTTTCAAAGCTCGATGGCGACGTCTTATGCCTGTTTGACTTTTGCACATTTGCTTCTTTTTTCAGCTGATGGGATGGGAAGCTGTTGGTAACCTGGCAAAATGACATGCGTTTCTTCTCTTATTAGTCCACCTTTATTCTTTTACTTTATACAAGTAAGCAACGTTAGAGCATTATGTGAAATTTATTAGCAATGCCATGAATTTATCTACTAATTTACATATATTGCTGGTATGTTGTCATGGTTCTGGGTTCTATAGTTATCATTAACAAATACATTCATATTTTTCTCATAATCATTATATGTCATAATTTTGAAAGTAATTCAATCATAATTTTTGTAACATTTTGTATGAATGTATTCTAAGATTGTATGAAATGAAAGTGTCGATGACACTAGCTCACCACAAAAAAGGACCACAATGAGGTACGTAGAGAAGAACTGTTCAGTGATTTAATGAGGCAACCATCGACGTACCTTTATAGAAACGAAGAGTATTATTGGGAGATTAGCTCCCATTATATACTCTTCGATACTAGAAGGGCAGGTGTCGCCCAACTAATGTTCCCCAAGATGTGTAGATATATCCAAGTTTGTCGCGCTAGGTCAATTAGGGGCCAGGTTATTTTAGAGCGGAAGGGAAAAATATTGATCAAAGTCAGGTCAATGGCTCAAATAAAGCCGCAGTGACCTGGTTTTGGGTTACGCGACACACATTTCCCCAAGATGTGTAAGTATACCCAAGTTTTGGTATAGCGCGATAGGTCAATTAGTCTGGGCCCATCTCCGAAGTTTTGTCATATAAAAATATTAGAGAGCCAGGTAAATGGGTTAAATATGTTTAATCCAAAACAAGCGTCCATAAAACTACCATTCGGTGAAGGTAAAAAAAAGCGTAGCAGTGACTGGTTTATTTGTACGCTGCTCACCTTATACCCCAATTGATGTGTATAGAGTCTCACTAAGATTTGACAACGACCGTTCGTGCCTATATTAANAGAGAGAGAGAGAGAGAGAGAGAGAGAGAGAGGGGGGGAGGGGGAGCTAGGGAGAGGAAAAGAGGGCGGGAGAAAAAGTACAAGTGAATGTAAAAGTACAAATGAGAGGGTGAGAGAAACACAGCAGACAAGGGAGAAAGCGGAGCAGAGAATAGAAAGAGTGAGGGTGTGTGAGGCTGGAACATGAGAAAGGGACAGCGAGAGAATTTGTCTGCTACATATTGTACGAGACACTCGACCTTGTCAATCAGCTTATTGCCATGTGATAATTGTTGTATTGCTAGTTAATATTGGCATTGTTTTGAGTCTTGGTAATTGTGAGGTACTTAAAACCACTGTAAACATACAAGCATATACTAATGCCTTGGCAGTGAGACTGAACTTATGTACAACATATAATCTCTATTTGTAGTGGTCTACTCGTAGGATATCTTACGTTGAAGGAAATAAAGAAGAATGATGGCAAAGTGTTCTGGCCCCTTTATTACTTCCACCGATTCTGGAGGTTAGCGTTTAGTTACCTGTTATCTAACACATTTAGACGTGATGTTTGTATCATTGGTAACTTTATCTTTGGTAGGTATATATATGCTCATATTAAAGATATATCTGTTTTGCTACGATAAAGTTTTTGGAGAAAATTTTTAATAGCAAAATTTTATCTCA
>NW_014578651.1:2531-24343 GCF_000485595.1 Priapulus caudatus
TGTTGCATGGAGTGTTAGGCTTCGTCATGGTTCTCTCTAGGTGTACCATCCTGTAGTATCGCAATAATAATTATATACAAAAAGCAATCACAATTTGATGATGCGTAGATGCGCCTTATACCCGCTTTATGTTCTTGCGAGTGTGTGCAAGTTCGAAATAATACCGGTTTAGGGCCTGAGCGTGTCGAGCATGTTTTGTAAAACTTTACTCTTAAATATAGACGCTTTTATCGGCAGGGTGGTGGTGTCGAGAGGAAATACCAATTTTTGCATTAAAGATATGTGTCGCATGTCAATGAAATCTTGTAACACGTAACAGACCGGGTGACACACAGACTGTTATCTGCATGTCTATCACATAATATGCTATATATTTGCCAAAACCTATCCTAATTTGTATAAAAATAATTATAAATATGAAACCCCTGGCCCTATTCATTCACATACCAAAAATGCAGAAAAATCCGCTTGAACCCGAACTCGACTAATGGCAATTCCCATTTTTTGTCCAAAAAATTGCGGCTGGCTCGAAAGTACCATCTACGCTCGTGACTGCACCGGTGCCTCAAAATAAGACGTTCAATATCGGGCACATAGCCAGCTTAACAACGTATACCGCAATTTCAAACATTGTGGGTCAACAATGGTTCCTGAGTTATCGTTGACCGTAGCCAAAGCTTGACGGACGAGTGTCACGGACACGGTTCCGGAATTCGATTGACGGCACGCACGGTGCTGACGACGCGACGGCTACGCGACGCACAGACAGACGACGACCCATGGGCAATTAGCTCCGATCTTGACGAATTGTGACCTTTATTCAGAAAATTGATGCTGCGCTCCCATTGATGTTATCAACTTGAAAACCAGCTGTCGACTACAAGTTTAATGTAATTTCTTTTGACTTTTAGGTCAAGAACAGCTGGGTTTATACTGATGTTTGCAGTGCTCGTTGGAAGTTTCCTATCTGCAGGAATTGCTACAACGGTTAATGGTTGACCTTCAAACATTCCAATGTAATTCCCTATTATGTGTGAAAGTGGTTATTTTGGTGATGTGTAAATTGTGTAGAAAACGTTGTGAAAAAACTATAGCATACACAGAAATTGCTAAAAATGTATTATCTACAAGTAAAGTACAGTAATACCCCGTGTTACATGTGTTCCAGAAGTAACATTGGTAAAGTGAAAATCTGTAATGCAAATTGTTTTCCTATCGACTTCCATGATATAATTGTAGATGCGCTCCTACAGAAACATGTTCTGATAAAACATGTACTAGAAGGACAATTATGAATGCAAGTCAACNAGTGTAGTGTGCCTATAGTGCATTAGTTGGTTTCCGCCGACGAATGTTCGTATGGGTTCTATGGGTTTGGCATCGTGCCGCACGCCGCCGCGGCCAGTTTCCTTGGTGGCGCTTTACCCGCCGGCTGCGTATTTCGACTATCTTATTTCACTGAAGGGTGCGTTTCGTAAGCGAAGGACGCTATGTTTGTTGGTGTAGGCGGAGTTCGTTGCATGGTACATTTTTTGTCGAATATTCTGGACCTGTAACTCGCTGAACTGTTGTTACGCGATGTTCTGATTTTTATTTGTATTAAAAGTTATTTAGCTTATATGTAAAAGTGTAATTTTAATAAATAAGATAAATTTAACATTAAAATTTAAAATAAATAACATTTTATTTTTGTATTAACTTTGTATTTTTCATTAGATTGTCGAATCAAGGATGTTTATCCGGCCGCTGTGTGCGTAATTCCTGACAATGGCTAAAACAGCCACCATTACAGGTTCTCATATTTCCACAGATCGTACCATCGGCAAAGATCACTCACCACACCAACGCTGGCGTCTTCGCTTCCATGCGCACCTTCTTGCACATTTGAAGATGTCCGAGATGGGTAACTGCAAAGCTAAGAAATGATTTTATGATTTATTGCCACTTTCTGCAAATGACAATTTTCGATGCCCAAGCGTTGCCACATATTTTCTGCTTGTCAGTGTATGGAGGTATTTGTACTGTATATTATATATATCCATTTACCATGGCGATGGGTTTGACCCTTGTCGCCGCTGCCGCCCTGTTGTTGCAAAATTCCATGACAAATCGGCTAACGGCACGGCTTACAGGTTCTCTATTTCACAAAATGGTAACCCATGGCACGATCACTCCACCCACCACCCAAAACGACGGCGTCGTTGCGTTCCCGAACGCCCTTCTGCATTTGATATGATCCTCGTGGGGTACGACTGCAAATGGTACTGTACTAAACTGAAATCGTATTTCCACGATGCTCCCCCCAACCGCCTGGCGATATGTCGCATTCCTTTACGGGAGGGGGCGGGGTTTCACGTGGCAAAGCCGTAGCTATGTCACCGTAGCTTATTCCATTACGTTCTACCCACATTTCACGACACAATTTCACGCTTTTCCTTTCGCCAGGTCGCACTTTGCGTATCGCGTCTTGCTTGCCCATCTCTAGTCTTCTGGCAATTATTCGAAAAATCATTGGTAACGAGAGGGGGGGGTATATTCCAGTGGAAATAAACGCTTTTCACATTTCCCAGTGAAACATTAATGCTCTTTTCAACAGATCCGGGTAATCAGTTTGAGCAGCTAAATTTACATTACTAAGATAAGGGCTAGAGTTCAAGTGTATTTCTTGACAACAACATTGTGATGAAGAAATCAACAATATGTTGTGCGTGTCATGATTATACATGTGTGCTGTGCTGTGCGTGTGATCAGCCATATTGACTGCGCGACTATTGGTGATGTTTACCTCTTGGGAGGAGGTCTGTGATACCCGAAACCCATGTCCTTGCCTTGTGAGTTTGCCTATCCCGTCGACTTACAGTTACTTTCGCCTTCTAGGGTAACCGAATTCTTTACTTCCACATCTGAGGACACAGTGTGTCTGAAAACAAACCTTTGTCTTATGTGACTTGATGTTAGGTTTCCGTATGCTTTCCTGGCGACCACGCCGATGGCGCTACCCCGGTCGCACACATGGCTAGCAACACTAGGTTATTATTACGTTGTGTCCTGGGACGTTCGTCGGGCCGTGACTCCCCCCCACCCCCCGGCCCCGGCCCTCGCAAGGCGCCCGAGCGCGGCGCTTCTCGAAGCTCTGGGCCCCGCCAATACATTCTGCCCTGCTTCCGTATCGGTGGTCGTGGGTTAGCACATTGGCGAGTAACGAGGGGGACCGACCTCGACACGACCGTGGTACCCCCTGAGCTGCGGCGTTTACCCGTTAAGTTGAATAACGTGCCCACGGGTCGACCAGGGTTAAATCAGTTAGATGAAATACGACGCGCGGCATAGGCCTCAGTACCGGCGAGCTGTCCTTCGTGCGCAGATGCCGGAGGTTAATATTTTCAATTACCGTACTCTAGCTGGAATTTAAACAACCTGGTTTTATGCGGATCTATAGTACTGTACTTATTCATCACCTACAACGGACGGGACATTCGACCATGGGTGGCTATCCAACCTCAACCGACGCACCTGTGTCTCGACATCCCGGATGAGGCATGGCACGCAACCGCCCGGTGCCTGGATACCAGTACTCACCCTAGTATAGTGTAGTAATGGTACTCGTACGCTAATTGCACCGTACCGCCAACACACAAGTGCCAGGCCTTGCAGCTGCTGCCGGGTAGGACGTGGCTACTACCTCATCTTGCCGAGTCTTGGCTCATTCGGCTTAAGGTAGACTCGACATAGTCCTCCCCCCTCACGCTTCCGCTGGAACTCTACCGTGTCTTCGAACGTATGCTAGTTGTTTATCACGGCGCGCCACTCACTGGCCGCTGTGTGGAGGGGGCCGGGTGGCTACCAACATGGCTGCCCCATGGGAGCGACGTTAGTCGTACATCGTTTTGTGAGCTGGGCCCCGACGACCCGAAAGCCACTAATACCAGCAGAATCACATATTATCACTTCAAACTGGTCACCACACTCGGTCAGGGAGCCACCCTGTTAGGAACCCGGTCTAGGGTCCGGTGCCACCGCTACACTTATTTAACTTTACCTGCCTTCTACGTCCTTACAGAGATATTCCATTCATACTAGATCACGGGGGATACATGTAGTTGGCGACAACTGCCCGTTTCTAGTTATATAGGGCAAGTGCTTCTGGCATACAGATTCATGATACCACACTTCCGTGTACTCGATGCAATTATTGAGGGCAGAAGCCCAGGGTCACGTGGTCAGATGACATATCTCAGGGAGATCCATTAGGATGTTAATTGTTTTAGCAGTGATTACTATTTTCATTGCGACATACTAAATATAATCATAGGGCTCAAGGATCATAGGTGAGAGGATGTTATTTTATATTACTCGTAATTGTCATTTCTCATACTCGGAGTCCTTTCCTTTAATGTGTAGTGGGTCAAGATTGGTGGCTCTGGCTGGTTGCTGGCTGCCGTGCTCAACCTCTTGCTCGTGTATGGGACCTATCCTTTGTTCCATGGAAATGAATGGAGCGATTCTTTGAGTGGCTTCTACGTGGCAGTTTCGCGCACAGGCTGGAGCCTCGGACTCGGTTGAGTTATCTTCATCTGTATCATTGGGCAAGGAGGTAAGTAAGCAGCCTCTTGCTGTTAGCATTGCTTTGGTTTATGTATGTTTTGCGACAACATGGTTCATTTCTGTGCATCAGTACTATCTTACTTCGAGTCAAAGGCACTTGCTAAGTATGAAAGAATGGGCCACGATGAAATATGTTTACTTGCAACTTTTAGTTTAATAGTGCATAAAGTTACATACCCATTCTAATATCAGATTGCCATTCGTGTATTACTATTTACTGAGAATTGCTTTGCTACATTAACTTTCTGTTTCAGGATTTATCAACACTCTTTTATCATGGAAGGCTCTGATCCCTCTAAGTCGGCTGTCCTATTGTGCTTATCTTGTACATCCGGTCATCATAATGACCTTCTACTTCAGCCGTAGGGAACTGTTACACTGGTCTTCTCATTGTGAGATGGTAAGTCTAGACTAATAACCTTATTGTAACATTTCTACAATCTTGAATTTACCTTTACAACTATTAATCATTGATTTAATGATTGCTAGCTAAAGTGGACCAAACTAATTTGTTTTGCCCAAATAATTTTCTATTACAATTTGTCATAACTGTAGATGTATCTGTATGAAAACATTCACGACTGCAAAAAAGAATAGAGATTTGAGTGCTTTCTCATAAGTTACTACGGTTAATCAGGGCAATTTTGTCACATTCAATTTCAATTGTTTTTTGATTAGGTTTTTGTAATGCTAATTGTCTGCAATCGCATGGCTGTGAGGAGGAACAGACCTTTTCACTTGATCAAACTTTTTGATAATGAATTTTTGTTTATTTTTTTCCCCATTTTCTGATGTCATTTAGTGCCTAACAAAATGTGATTGATTCTTAAAGCTTGGTAACTTGGCACTACCATATCAAAGTGTGACAGTCTTAATTCTTTCTCTGAATTTTGTCTCTCGATTTTCGGGATATTTTAGTGAATTTTTATGTTCCAGGTTGTATTCTTCCTCGCCTTCATGGTGATATCCTACATGGTAGCATTCTGCGCTTCCATTCTGTTTGAATCACCCTTTATGGCGTTGGAAAAGGTAATTTTTGCCAAGCAGCTTGCAGGACACCAGAATACTGATGGGAAGCTCCTCATAAGCAATCATCCAATGAGCCACATTTAATACACGGCTGAAATAACAACAAAACTTTCAAGATGAAAACTACAATCACCTGCCATGTTGCAGTTATTTTTGAATAATTGTATCACACATTTCGTGTGCATGAATGATAATGGATATGTGTTATTTTTTCCTCTCACAAATTTTTATAGTGGCGAGGAATAAGTACTAACCATGTGAATTGCACGAGGTCATGGCACTTTAACTATTTTATGAGCAATGTAATATATCCTTCATTATCCAAATGTAATTTGAAAGCACCGTGTGTGTAATGTTTAAATGCAAAGGCATAGCACGGTGCTCTAAAGTAGTTTATGTCCGAATATGTGTCATTGAAAACATTCCACTGTAGCTAAATGTGATGGTAAGACTAAGGCGTTATAACAATAATGTATTGTGATCTTAGTTTAAACAGTAAATGTAATACCTTAGCAGAGATGCCAACACATATTTGAAGCAATCTGTAGTTTGCGACCATCAAATTAGTAGTTCGAGGCGTAGTGACCCGAGTTTGCTAGGGGGGTCCGGCATGCCCCCTGGAAAAATGTTTGATTCTGAGATGCAATTTCCTGCATTTTGAGGGTCAAAAAAAACAATAAATTGAAAAAAATGATAATTGAAAAAAAAAAAATTTTTAGATCATAGTGAAATTCGTAGTTTGATACAAACTGGTCGTAGTGGTGCAAAAGAAATAGGAATTCGTATAAATACGGATAAATCTTAGTGTTGGCATCTGTGCCTCAGGATATATTTCCGAACTCAGGCCTAAGCCTCTATATTCGGCTCCTTCTTTCTACATGCTCCCGGTGGAGAAGCGCAGTAGTCGTGTTAATCGTAATATTATATCGTAATAATATATGTAAAATCACGTGTAATCATAATAAGACTTGCTCTTGGTAAATAATGTTTCTATAAGCCAATTTTAAGTGTCATCCACTTTCCTACATTACAATGTAGGAAAGATTGTATTTCAAGATGTATTTTTATAAATAATGTATTTCACAACAAATAGTAAAATCAAATTTGTCCATACTGTAGTATATAGTCTCACAATGCAGTGATATGAAAAATATATGATGGTTTTAAAACGTTTTGGGCTACAGGAACCAGAATGAGTTCTAGTTTCTAGTGAGTTTAGTTCATATGTATTTGCAAAAGTCCACTTCAGTTTGTATGTCCAAACCAGGTAGGCTTACCTATAATACCAACGTACCATGCACTCAGGGCGTGTACAGGGGGGGGCACCAGGGGGTCCGGACCCCCCCCCCCTGCTCGCGCAGAAAACGCATCTAAGGAGGTCTAATTTCAAAAAAATTCCGGGGAAGGCCCCCCCCAGACATCCCCTTCGCGTGCTAGACCCCCCCCGGTTAGAGCCCCCCCCCTGGTAACAAATCCTGTACACGCCCCTGCACTACAGAAACATTTTAGAACATCTTGTAGTGCTCAGGGTCAGAACAAATAGCAGTGTCCCACTTTCACTTTGTCCATGGTGCATGTAGGTCAAACAAAACTGTCACGACATATTATAGCAGATGGTACGTTTTCCCCAGACCTACAGAACATTGCTTCTGGTATCCAACTAACGCACGAAGGGTCGTTGTCGTAACAGGTACTACAGATATGTACCGAGGTAGTTTAGGTTGTTTAGTATTATGTTAATATTTTTATATGAGGTATGTTTAGGGTTAGGGTTAGGGTTAGGGTACACTTCTGTATGTACAAAGTCTGGTACACTTTGTGTATACATATATGTACCTCGAGTACATATCTGTAGTACCTGTTACGACAACGACCCCTTGAGCCCAACTAACTGTGCACTGTAGGCTATAATTATGTGTATTTGCAAGAGATGTCCAGAGATAAAGTTTAAAGGGATACTTTCCTCTAGAATTTGAGAGTAATTATAATAGTAGATAAATAAATAATAGCATATTATACCTACAAATTTCTGTAATAAGCCAGTTCGTAGTTAGCCAAGGGTTGTGTGACGTCACAGGTTACCGGGTTATTTGTGACAAAAATCAATGAAATCTCGATTGCGTCGTGCGCTCTCTGTTCAGTACGTGTAGTCTGTGTATGTGTACACGCACGAACGCAAGCCCGCACCACACACGCACGCCCGCACGTGTACGTGCACACGCACGCACACACGCACGTGTGCGTGCACACGCACATATGCACGCACGAACTCTTACGTGTACACGCACGCACGCCCGCACGCACGCACGTACGTGTATATGCACGAATGCACGCCCACACGTGTACGTGCACACGCACGTACGCACGCACGTGTACGTGAACACGCACGCCCGCGGACTGTAGCCTGCAGCCGAAACGTTGCTTTGCACAACTTTTTCAGTGGCTGCGCTGCCAGTGGCACTGAAGGGGTCGTTGTCGTATATGTAGTACCCGAGGTGTCGGCGACTATGTCGCCTACGCCTACTCCCTAACCCTAACCCTAACCATATCAGATAGTTACCTCGAGTACATATTTGTACTACCCTATACGACAACGACCCTTCGTGCGCCAGTGGCGCCACCGTCATTGTAAGCAACGGTATAGCCATTAGTTTTAAACAATTGAAAAAAAAATTCTAATAACTATTGAACCACAAAACTTTTTATATACCGTAGCGTAATTTTAACCTATATTAACAGAAAAAATCTAAAGAACCTAGAGTAATGTATCCCTTTAAATACTGAGTACTGAGTTGATAACTGTTAGTATGTTCATTTTCTGCATATAAATGGATAACTTTTCTCGAATTGCAACCATTTTTATTTCTCATGCAAAGGTTACATCGTTCAGGATCGTTCACAAATATAGACATCTCTTATCACATATGTGCACGTGTAGCCACGCTGTGTACGTAGAGCATGTTTACACGAACTAAACAAATTTCTATATCAAGTCAAAGAAAATGTTCCTTGTTCTACGATTATTTCATGCACTGCCTCTCATATTAGTACCTTGCACTGACCTTCAAGGTGTAATATCATATTGCTACTTCAGATTAATTTGTTCTGCACGTTTACTACAAGACTGGGTCTTGTGGCCATAACACAGCCACCAGTACAGTGTATTAATGGTCATCCAGTTGCGATAAAATTGTACGATAAAACGACTCTGCGCTAAAAAATAAATCAACTATTTAGGAATCTGGTTGAGCTATTTTAGCCACTATACTAAAGATTACATTTGTCTATACAATTAGCCACTTGTTGTAGACATTTCAGATAAAATTTTGCACCTTTTAGGTTACATTTGGCATTAAAACCGTTTGCTGTGGACTTTAATACAGTATTGGTAGTTTGGAATGATATCCAAGAATGCAGGTTCTTTTCTTCATGAATAGAATCTCGTTCCCTCCCTCTCAACAATAAAGCTGCCTGCTGATATACACAGCTACAATATATATTCACGTGACCATACTATACAGTCACCATATGTCAATGTATGAAGTAATCGGGGGGCAGCCCTATAGACCGAAGGGTGATACTCCATTAGGAGTGTTCCCAACTTTAATGTCATTAATAATGGTCATAATAACATATATATATACATATATATATTGGTCATATATTAGTTTGCGGTTTAATGTCATTTAGGTTAGGGTTAGGGTTAGGATTATCAATCATTAATCATTAATCATTAATCATTAATAATTAATGATATCAAAGTTGGGAACACTCCTAATGGAGCGTTAGCCAGACCGAAGGTCCGATAGACCGAAGGTCCGATCATAGACCGAATGTTGCAAATGGTTAGGGTTAGAGTTAGGGTTAGGGTTAGGGCATATATATGGTTTATAGTGGCATCATATGATTTATAGTGGCATCATATGATTTATAGTGGCATCGGTGGATGTGCGGCATATTCACGTTGAACACGTTCGAATACGGCATCAGTGGATGTCCGGATGCGTAGCCTGGAGGCTAGGCGACCTATTCCGGACGTGTAGCCACTGCGTATTCGAATAAACCTTCGGTCTATCGGGCCTTCGGTCTATAGGACTGTAACCGAAGTAATCACACCATACATTCATGTGTATACAGTGTCCACGTACATAACGATAACATTAAATTATTAAACAACTCCCAATAATCTCGTGAATGTTTTGCATGCTATTCTGTATAATTGGCAATAACATCATTTACTACAACAATATATTCACTACTACCCATAAAAATATGTCACAAAAGATTTTGGACCCTTCTTTTATGTACGTTTACCTTCTTATATGTTTCACTATCAAGTTTCCTAATAGTTCCCAAACAGATAACATTCTACTGCAACACTAAAGCATGACAGCACCTCAGCTAATGATATAATCTATCGTGATATGCCAGTTGAATCACGTTAAAATTGGCAAGACCTAAAGAGCATATTATCAGCCTACGATCTACTCTCCTATACACTAACGTGTTACGTGTGACGTATCCAGGGCTCAGACTCATCACTTAATCTGCTAATGTGCAGTTAACTTTTGCCTTCGGATCAGTTTACTTCTATTTTGTTAAACAACTGATCTTACTAGATTAGTATAAAAGTTGGGTATTTGCCACAACAGGCTATAAATTATTCGAACTGTGTACAAGTTAAGGAATGGTTCTGAAAGGCGCAGGGGTGGCATCTCAAAGGAGATAATTGTTCCTTGCTATTTTTTCTTTCTCCTCTCCTACTAGAACATAGATAAAGAAACTGACTAGATATCAACACCGGACAGGGTTCAATCTTTTTTGCTGGCGTATCTGCTCGAATATACTGAGACTGACCATTACCTGTTAGAGATGGCAATGTTCTTTCCGAGTGTTGCCCAATTGGCCAAGGAGAATCAGAAGAAAAAGAGGAAACCAAGACCATGTTTAGAAGTGCTGCAGAATGTAAATTCTAGGATTGTATACGAGAAGAAGCTTGATGAAGTGCTAGTTGGTGAGCCACCGGAGGACATGGAACAATTGACTGATGAGATCTGCAGAGGTCTTGAGGACGCAACATGCAGTGTTTGTCCAGACCTGATTGAAGCTGCCAAATGCCGCCCATGGGAGGACGAGGAACTGCGCCAGCTTGTCAACCTTCGCTGGAAGAAAGAGGGAGAAGACCTTCGTCGGCTTAATCAACAAATACGAAAGAGGAGGAACATGCTTATCAACCAGTTCTATGATTGTAAAGCTGACTCCATCAACATGGCCCAAGAACATCGCGAGGTCGCGAGAGAATTCCGACTGGTAAAAGGTTACAACATGCACAAGAAGTCAACTAAAGATCTGATATCGAAAAGGAAGCTGCGTGAGCACTTTTCAAACCATCTCAAACGAAAAGAAGACCTACTGATGCCGCCTGAGCTGACTGAACCGGAAAACTCATGCCTGAACGATTGTAGGAATGCAGCAGAGGGTAGCAACCAGATGCCTCCATCGGAGGCGGATGTCAAAATACACATGGCAAAGTTGAAGAACCAGAATTGGAGAGAAGTGCATGGGAGTGAATGGTGTCAAAATGGAGTCTGACAAAAATGGCACAGGTTCGACGCAGCTTATGAAATACGTCCTCTTCTTCATCACCATGACTTGGTCTACATTGTTAGTTCCTGTCGTGTGGATAATGATCACAATTACCTGCCTGTTTAAGTAGGGCTCAAGGGCGATTGCTGCCAACTACCGTGGTATTAGCATCACAGCCACACTGTCGAGGCTCCTTGCCATGATTATCGTTGGAAGGCTAAGGGAGGCGTATAACTCGGAATTAGACAGGGCACAATTTGGTTTTCGGACCAACTCATCGACTGATGATGCGGTGTTTATACTACGAAATATCATCAATGGCTGTGGAGTACCCCTCTACTGCGCATTTATCGACCTGACGGCAGCATATGATACCATCCCGCGCAGATTTTTGTTCAGGGGTTTTGTTCAAAAGTTTGTCCAACACCATATCGCGTCAGCTGTTGCAAAGTTTGCAGAGTTGAAGCAGGTGCTCACAGACCATGGAGTGAAGCTGAAGACAAGAGGGAAATATACGGCCGCCTTCATAAGATCAAGATTGATGTATAACGCGGCAACATGGGACTTGAATGCTGGCGTTATGGCCGAACTGGAGGTTGAATGGGTGAGACTCCTCTGTAAAACAGTGCGCAAAGGCTTCAAACGGCGCCAAGCTCCACCTCCGGTTCTCTCTGATGCCGAGAGGGCGGCAGGGGACTGGAACTATGCATTCATCTACCCCAATGCAGATATCTACCGACTAACGGGAGCCAAATCACTGATAGTCTATCAAGAGCGGATTTACATCGAATGGCTTGGTCACTGTGCACGAATAGAGAATTCTAACCTGCAGAAGCAGTCACTGTTCATGATAACAACAGCATGTCAAGGGAAGTGCTGACAGCCTGATAGATGGCTGAGAATTGAGCGAGTATTTGGAATGGACAAAGGACAACTCCTTAAAATGATGCGAGAACGTTTGAGAATCAAACGGTGGATTCTCCGGACTCATGAGGTTAAGCCTCTAATGAGTAACGATGATGATGACGACTCCTCCCGCAACAAACATTGTGAATTAGCTGGACATTTTATTTAATGGTTGTTTTCAGTAGTTACTATTCGTATGGATTTATGATGAAGAAAAACCTCATCTGACATCTGATGTTTACATACAATCATGTTTACATACAATTCCCTATTATCTACTTCTGATACAATACATGTAGTGTGAATAGTTTTAAGAACCACGTTGACCGCCACATTGAGGGAGAGCTTTAAAAGCAATTGGCTACCTGCTCCCAATTCCACATAATAATTGGTGTTTACACTACCTGTGGCTTTCAAGGTAATTCACAGTAAATATTTCTTTCTGAGTAACAGCTGATCAGCTTACAGCCATGTGCATCGGCCTACCATTAGCTGCAATCAGGAACATCATAATATAGATCCATATTATGATGCTTCTGCTCAAAGCACGCAGAACGTGTGCTGATTCACATATTGGTTTACGAAATCTTCTGATTAGCTTACAGACATATCACGTTTGGTGCTCCAATAAATGCTCAACAACATTGAACTGCCTTCCAGACATCATGCACTGGATCCAAATGTCCAAAGGTCGTTGCAAGTGTAGTGATGTGTGTAGCCGAACAAAAAATGACGATATCAGACAAATACTCATGACCACCACCAACTCAGTAATCACTTGCTATTAAAAGGTTCAACAATTATGTATTCAATAAATATATACCACTTATATATATGTATAACTTCCAATTCATATAAAGGGGCGACACCTCAAAGGGGTGAATTTGCTAAGCATTTCATTTTATTCTGTTTTGTCCTTGAGCTAACTTTGTTGATTTCTACTCAACCGTGAAGTTGACACATACTGCTAACGTTTCGCGTTCTAACAGGAGGCTTTTTCAGGAGCCTCCTGTTAGGACGCGAAACGTTAGCAGTGTCAATAGAAAAATATTTTAAACGTCATGTTACGGATGAAGAGGAGCGTGTCTAATTGGCTGCCTGCTCCCAATGCCACATGATAATTAGTGTTTACACTACCTGTGGCTTTCAAAGTAATTCACGGTAAATATTTCGTTCTGCCTACCATTAGCTGCAATCAGGAACATCATAATATAGATCCATGCTTATGCTCAAAGCACACAGAACGTGTGCTGATTCACATATTGGTTTACGAATTCTTTTGATTAGCTTACAGACATATCACGTTTGGTGCTCCAATAAATGCTCAAAAACATTAATCTGCCCAGATACCAGATATCGTTCACCTGTTACTTGTTTCAAGGGTGGTGCACTTGTATTCATGTGTACATTAACCAGAAGCAGCAAACTACGTTTATCGTGCAAGCAATTCGCTTAAGTTTTATCACATTCGATTAAGTTTTTAGCTGAGTAAAAATTAGAAAATAATCATCTCAGACTAGTACATATATACCCATGGCAACTCAGCACTGACTCAGTAATTATTTAGCATTACAAGGCATGTGTTACACTTGCTAGGTGTTACTCTCAACCACAATTACGTATTCAATAGAAACATAATCACTAATAAATTGCTTATTTAAAAAAACTACCAGCCACACAACGTTAAAATCTCCCTACAATTCCATCTATTTAAATCTAATTAAAATCTGTTTCAACAACCTTTGATTTGTACATCAACACACATTTACCTTCGTAGAAATATACATAGATCTTCTACAGTATTTTACACGTTTGCATGCCACATACACGAGGTCAATAACGTTGTTCCCCACCCAGTGTGTATTAACCGTTGGTTTTAAAAGATAAAGCCATTGGAAATTTGAATTCCTTGGGATTAGTACATTATTTAAGTAGTGATATAGTTTAGACTGAGCGTAGCAGTTTCTACTAGGTGACTGCTCATTCACAAAGCCAGGCCTCAGTGGCAATGCTCTGTACTATCATGCACATGGTTGCCCACGCTTCTTTTCCAGCCAAAACAAAAGTAACCTGCAGCGGCACCAAACACCACACCTATGCACAGCCACACATTATATGTCATGGCAATAAGCATCAGTATGTAGGATACGGTCACCTGGATAAGGTGCAGGACAGTCTGTAGCACGTGGTCAATACTGCACATACGCAACCTACAAGTAAAGGCAAACAATTAAGCCTTCCTTTTGGACACTCATATAAAAAACTTCTCACAAATATCATCTGTCAATATGCTTTCCTTATGATCACTGATATTTTTTTTCAATATATATATTGGAACAAAATATCCGTGTGTTATATATCCAGGGTGCGAAATTAATGCGAGTTCAGAGTCAAATACTCTCTGATTTTTACATATGCAGGAGTCCGTGTGACTCCCTGAAAATTATGCTATATACTAACTAGTTTGTTCCAGAGCACGGCCTCGCGGAATTACAGTATTTTTTCAGCAAATGTTTAAAGAAAATTTGGCAGACATGCAACCGCATGAATCTTCAATATAAGCACATGCGTTATTGTTGGTATCTTTAGTTTTGAGCTTCAGACTGGGGGCTCCCTCATTTTGCTGCGGACTCCCTCTTTTTCAGGGCAGGCAGTCCGTTGGACTCCCTTGTTCAAAAGTTAATTTCTACCCCTGTATTTCAATGTGTTATACATATATATATATATATCAGAGCAATCAATACCTAGAGTGTACAATGGAAAAAACGGGAAAATAGTGGCTATTTCACGACATGATTATTCTACTTTGCCTGCAAGTCTAGAATAATTTTATGGTATTGCATTAAGCAGAATTCTTTGCTCTCTAAAACAAGACCAACGCCTGTCAATACGATACTCCTAGGCTGAGATATTTGCTCCTAAACCTCCCCTCCCACATGCCAAACGCCGCCTCGAATCCACTTCTGTCAGCATCCTACACGCGGCTAAGGTTGCTTCGTGAGAGTTCGGTTTTTCCGCCATAATTTTATGAATGATTTTCGGGTGCAGGTGCAGGGTGGAGGTGACTTTCGGGGCGTCGCCTATGCCCTTATCTCCCATTATCTTTCCTAGCACGGCTAATGCCCGTCATGATGGAGCCGGCAATGTTTTTTTAATTAAGTCTCTACAACGCAGCTAGTAAGAGTACCAAATTTGGGCATGTGACATCCAATTATCAGCGCTCCAAGCGCCGCGACGGAAAACGATAGCCAAAATGCTTAGCCGCGTGTAGGATGCTGACAGAAGTGGATTCGAGGCGGCGTTTGGCATGTGGGAGGGGAGGTTTAGGAGCCGATATCTCCGCCTAGGAGTATCGTATTGACAAGCGGTTGGTCTTGTTTTAGAGAGCAAAGAATTCTGCATTAATGCAATACCATAAAATTATTCTAGACTCGCAGGCAAAGTAGAATAATCATGTCGTGAAATAGCACTATTTTCCCGTTTTTCCGTTGTACACTCTAGGTATTATTAGCTCTTGATATATATATATATATATTAAGAGCTCATAATAGAGAAGAGTATGACACCGTTTTAACAGCGTTTTGCATAGTTTTCAACTTGTAAATATTCTATCAATATGTGAATAAATATATTTAAACTTTACCTTGTTTTCATCTATGATTCTCCCTTAAAGCGGATCTAGTACATCGTTTACTCTAGGTTCTAGGGTTATTTTCAGTTAATTTAGGTTAAAATTATGCTACATAAAAAGTTTCATGGTTCAATCACCATTAGAAATATGATTAAAAAATGTTTTAAAACTAACAACTACAGTTTGATTACAACGATGGTGGCACCACTCAAAGCGCACGATCTGATAAGTTGCGCAAAACCACTTTCCAGCCAATGGCTACAGACTGAGAGTGTTTCTTATTTATTCATTTAAAAGCAAAAGAATTGTAATATCTTATAAACCACATATAGTTTCAGTTATAATATGGATAAATTTGCCCTAAAATGAATATCGTTCGGTTAAATAGCATTTAGTATAAATATGATTGCACTTTTGTGATTAGCCCTCTGTCTGTAACGTGCAAAATAAATTGTCAAATACGCAACTTTTTCGGGGTGGCAGCACGGTCGCGGGTGTCATGGCGCCGTTCAAATTTCGTAGCGTTGATGTTTAATTAATTATAACAATTAAATTAGGTATCTGGTAACAAATACGTGTGGGTAATAGGTATAGACGATTTGTTATAAAGTAAGTACAGTTGTATGCAGTAAAATCCTAGAGACTACTGTCCCTTTAATCATATGACACCACCAATTTACCTGAAAATCGTATGTGTTCTTCAAAAAAGTTCATTGAATACGACACGGTTTCACACAGTTTTCCCAAACTTTTCCATCTCCGCAGCCAAACTTTGTTATCGGATTAGTGTTATATTGTCTCTGACTGGACGCTGGGGGCTGTTGGGGATATTAGGCATCGAATTGTATTCAGTGTGTATTGTATTGCCAGCGTGCTAAAAATAAATGTGGTGCTCATGGCGAGCTAGCAGCTGAGTGAGCTGAGCGTGTTGCCATCGTGTTCCTGATGATAAGGAAGCGAAACAAGTGCTGTTACTGTGTTTACCTAATATCCCCAGCAGCCCCCAACGCCCCGTAGTTACAACCTGGTGCTGCCGCCGCTGTATCAAGTTTGGCCGGAGATGCAAAGTTTGGGAAAACTGTGTGAAACCGTGTCGTATTCAAAGAACTTTTTTGAAGAACACATACGATTTTCAGGTAAATTGGTGGTGTCATAATGATTAAAGGAGAATCATAGACGAAAACAAGGTAAAGTGTTGAAATATTTATTCACATATTGATAGAATAATTTACAAATGAAAACTATGCAAAACGCTGTTAAAACAGTGTCATACTCTTCTCTATTATGTACTCTTGATATATATATATATACATAGACAAATCATAAACTCACCCATCGGACGTGGTTATGTCATTCTCAGAGGAAGATTCATTGTTCAGGAATATGACAGATCCATCTTGCTCCTTCCTTACACTGGTAGGTTGGACAGGTACAGAGGTTGCAATTCTGCTTTGGGCTTGGATAAGTAGATGCTCCCTGAACACCTTTAAACCTTCGTATAAAGCTGCGGAATAGAATAATTTGAAATTTTTGGATGTCATGATGTCTTGCTCTGGACCACATTCATCGTGCACTCTTTAGCCTATTCACAATTTACTATGATGTATTGTCATATACCTAGACATGATATATCTTACATTTCTGATAAATCCAAGTCTATGTTTATTTTTGGTTTAAATTAATAGTATTAGAGATATAAAAAATTTAAATCATCATTTACATTCGTTAAATCTGTTTTGTTGGTTGTTCATTTTGAAGTATGGAAAAATATGTCATATGTCATTGTCATCAAGTTACTGGTATGTGTGATCAAGATAAAACTGAACTTGTGATCTAGGTAGGATTATAGTCATCGCTTGATGATTAATTGGTATCAACTTGACCTTCAGTCTAAGCGATTACGAGCCAAGCATTTTGCAATAACAACATCTTGTCAAGATCATTGGTGAGGCTTTATACACTATGTACAAAATATACTCCTATATATATACACTCCTGATAATATTAGATTCAGCACTGCCTAATTTTGTGCACGTTTATTAAAAAAGCACTATAAGATTTGCCATGAGTATGTTGGGCAAGTAGGATGAAAAGAAATGTTAACAATATGCAATACATCATTGGGTTAACTATCATTTAAAACAAGATATACAGCTTGTTGATATAATTTTATTATTACTGAATTGGCCTCGATAGCTTTAATGCGCTGTATCTGAATTACCAATTTAACAAGCTATCATCCAGTAATTCTGCTAAGTAATTTGTAAATTACTATTGAGTTTTAAAGGTTACCTTTAAATGTCAGCATAAGGTGTCTGCTACACATAATTAATTGCTTAGAAAGTAAAACAAGCTCACGAACTCTTTTGACCTTGTAGATGAATGTCATAAACTAGTGACACCAGTACCACTGACTAGCAATGAAAAGACTGTTATTAAGGTTACCTGCAAGAACAAATACGATTGCCACAGCCCCAATCATAGCTCCTACAGTTTCGGTTTTCCAGATATCAAAGAGAATGACCTGTTTATATCCAGCTTGGAATGTCATCTGTGAATTTACACAAACATGCATTAATAGTCAAGTNTCATGTCATTCTCACAGGAAGATTTATTGTTCAGGAATATGACAGATCCATCTTTCTCCTGCCTTACACTGGTAGGTTGGACAGGTACAGAGGTCGCAATTCTGCTTTGGGCTTGGATAAGTAGATGCTCCCTGAACACCTTTAAACCTTCGTATAAAGCTGCGAAATAGAATAATTTGAAATTTTTGGATGTCATGATGTCTTGCTCTGGACCATATTCATCGTGCACTCTTTAGCCTATTCACAATTTACTATGATGTATTGTCATACCTAGACATGATATATCTTACATTTCTGATAAATCCAAGTCTATGTTTATTTTTGGTTTAAATTAATAGTATTAAAGATATAAAAAATTTAAATCATCATTTACATTCGTTAAATCTGTTTTGTTGGTTGTTCTTTTAGAAGTATGGAAAAATAGGAATTTTATTACATTGGCATGTCATTGCCATGAAGTTACTGGTATGCGTGATCAAGATAAAACTGAACTTGTGATCTAGGTAGGATTATAGTCATCACTTGATGATTAATTGGTATCAACTTGACCTTCAGTCTAAGCGATTACGAGCCAAGCATTTTGCAATAACAACATCTTGTCAAGATCATTGGTGAGGCTTTATACGCTCCTGATAATATACACTATGTACAAAATATACTCCTATATATATACACTCCTGATAATATTAGATTCAGCACTGCCTAATTTTGTGCACGTTTATTAAAAAAGCACTATAAGATTTGCCATGAGTATGTTGGGCAAGTAGGATGAAAGGAAATGTTAACAATATGCAATACATTATTGGGTTAACTATCATTTAAAACAAGATATACAGCTTGTTGATATAATTTTATTATTACTGAATTGGCCTCGATAGCTTTAATGGGCTGTATCTGAATTACCAATTTAACAAGCTATCATCCAGTAATTCTGCTAAAGTTTTAAAGGTTACCTTTAAATGTCAGCAGAAGGTGTCTGCTACACATAATTAATTGCTTAGAAAGTAAAACAAGCTCACGGACTCTTTTGACCTTGTAGATGAATGTCATAAACTAGTGACACCAGTACCACCGACTAGCAATGAAAAGACTGTCATTAAGGTTACCTGCAAGAACAAATACGATTGCCACAGCCCCAATCATAGCTCCTACAGTTTCGGTTTTCCAGATATCAAAGAGAATGACCTGTTTATATCCAGCTTGGAAAGTCATCTGTGAATTTATACAAACATGCATTAATAGTCAAGTAAGCAGCTTCAAATTTAATTTCTTTCTAGAAAAAAAGTCGAATAAAGCTATACATTTCTCGGGTAGTTTTATAATATGTCACTGTGGGTGACTTACTTGATAAGTCTAATCTCTATTATTTGTCATATTGGTCTCTATAGCATAAATAGTAATCTGCATTTAAGCAAAATACAACCATGCTAACTAAAGATAAGTTACTCTAAATAACTACTCATTATGCAATAAACTCGAAATTTAGACTTATACCTAATATCAGAAGTAGATAATAGCCTCGTTCACACAAGACCTCGTATTTATGAAATACGGTATTTGCGAAATACGGAATCTGAGACAAATACGTGCCGGCGTTCACAACGCTGATTTGTGCGGCTCCAGAAATACGGTAGTTGGCGAGCTTGTCGAGCTGCGGCTTTGAAACAAGCACCGAACGATGGCGAAATAAACGCATGCAATGCTCACCAAACTGGCCATTAAAATACGTAGACTAGGTCGGGCTGCTAACAGTTCCGACTCGCGTTATACGGAACGTCCGGCGCGCAGTCTACTCCAAATACGGCGGCTTCAGAATCCGGGTATTTAGCGTTCACGACGAGGAAATGCGTGCGGATCCAAGAGATTCCGGTATTTCTGCAGCATCGGCAAATTAGTTCGGGTCTGTCTTCGCGTATTTACATCAAATACCGGATCTGTTTAGATTCCATATTTCTTGGAACGCGCATATTGCCTCGTGCGTACGCTAAATACCGGATTTCTTGCTACGTGTGAACGCGGCTATATTGCAACAAACAAAACTTAATCTTGGCTCCTTTTAAAACTCATTTGTATTCCACACGGACATTGCTTATATATCAGGAGTAGATAATAGGGGAGGAATGATCTATATCCCTATTATACCCCTATTATCTACTCCTGGTTATATTTATAGACAGGGTGCCACATGACTGGAGTGTTGCACAGCTGCCAGGGCGATTGTCTGTGATGTGGATATTGTTTGTTGTGCAAGGGTGAAGGTAGCCTGGGAGAAGGGGGAGAGCCCGCCGTGCACCTACTCTACCTTCCTGGCAGCAGTAGGAAACGACAGGCAGCCACTTATAGATAGGACAACAGACCCGTTTACGGCCCATCTGCCTTCTTTACAAAAACAAAAAAGTGGCCATGGACATTTTCGTTATTTTTCTCACTAATGTGTCTTACACTTACTATTACAACAGTATTTATATTATGATTTTTAGCTCAGCTGACGAAGTCAGATGCAGCTTGTAGAATCGCATGATTGTCGCGTCGTGCGTCCGCTCCAACAGTTGGGCTGCAAATGCTTAACCGCATCGACGTACGGTCTTGATATTCGGGACTCGGGGATTGCGAAAAGTGACTCGGACGTCGAATTTGGGGGTCCAAGGTCAAAGGCAAGATGTGTCAATGGAGGGGGCAATATTTCCCCCTTAATTAAGGTATGAGGAATACGAAATTTGCCGGCACAAATCTCAACAGCTTGACCTACCTCTTAATATTCGATGTTATAGTGGTGATGGGAAGGAAACCCATGCACCAGTGCAAAATTGGAGGTGACATGTCAAAGGGCAAGTGGAAGCTCAGATATCAGACATTTGTCTGAGGACAATAGGTCTAACGGACGGGCGGAGTGCAAAAACTTTTCTTTTGTTTGCAGCGGGCTGACGACTACCGTGCTTTTAATCACTTTATTGAAGACCGTAAAATCCGGACTTTTCCGGCTTGACCGTGCGAAGAGTAAGTGTCTGATAACTTTGGACCGCTCAAGAAGAGGGTTAAACTATGGATTTGTTGACTTTAACAAGGATTGAACTGCTTTTGGCTATTGAGAGCCCCCCCCCCCCCACGCACCGACCCCCACCACTAACGCTCTCCGCTCGACGCATTCATGATACATGTTAATATTAGCGAAGTCATTTAAGTTACACAGCTGTATCTTGTATTACTGTTACTGATCCATTAGGTATAGCAAAGGCCTATATAGATTTTGAGATGCTGTATTAGTAGTACCTAATGATATAATTGCTCTGCACGAACGCGGTGGGCAGAAGGTTCACTTGATCGCTGCCAGTAAGTTTATGCAGAAGAATAGCCTGGCTAGCAGTACACCGTCAGTCTGAGCGTGTCAGCTGCTGGCGACACTTGTTGTTCATTGTCTGTTCAATTGAAAATCTTCTAACTGAGATATGATTTTGCATGATTTGTTT
>NW_014578651.1:25577-27538 GCF_000485595.1 Priapulus caudatus
ATTGATGGACGGATGGACGGACGGATGAATAGATTGATGGACGGATGGACGGACGGATGAATAGATTGATGGACGGATGGACGGACGGATGAATAGATTGATGGACGGATAGACGGACGGATGAATAGATTGATGGACGGATGGACGGACGGATGAATAGATTGATGGACGGATAGACGGACGGATGAATAGATTGATGGACGGATGGACGGACGGATGAATAGATTGATGGACGGATAGACGGACGGATGAATAGATTGATGGACGGATGGACGGACGGATGAATAGATTGATAGACGGATGGACGGACAGATGAATAGATTGATGGACGGATAGACGACGAATGGACGGACGAACGGACAGACGGACGTATGGATGGAGAGATAGATACACGGGTATACGTACATCAGCAACAGTAGCTATGCTCCAGCTTTCTGCTTCGGCGACTTCGTATTCTGGATAAAAAAAACTGTTCCAAGTTCTTGCCACGCTATACGTAACAGTAATCCAGCGCGAGACTACGGCGTGCTGCCTGACACAGACATCAACAAGGATATCCCGCGAGTAGAGGACAGTTTATCCAGATATATCCGCACGATGACACAGCCCCACACACCAGACGCCGCGGTGAATGTCTCTCTATCAGCGACACACCATGCCGCAGTAGCCAGCGAGCACAACTGGCAGCGATTCTTTTCGTTTCACACCACGAATCGTTTATTCTCGATTTTTCACCTTTTTCTTCCAATCCTGCTCGCTTCGTTCTTAGAATCAATGCGACGTCGGCGATTCCGTTGGTGAGGCGGAAGTTCTCGTCATGGCGGATGCACATCCGTGCAGGTGTATCCGTGTACAGGTGTGTATATACCTGTAAGAGGAAGCCACGAATTAGCGGCCTATAGGTGCGAAGATCTCACGTGCGCGAGTACGATCACATGTGTCATTGCGTCACTAGTTTATGCGTATCGCTGTGCGTACACGCCGTAAAAAGGCAAAAGGTGTAGTTTAGCGAGCAGCTCTATCTCTCTCTCTCTCTCTCACACACACACACACGCGCGCGCGCGCGCGCGCGCGCACACGCACATGCACACGCACACGCACACGCGCAAGCACGCACGCACACACACATACACACACACACACGCACACACACACACACACACACACACACAATGTCACAAGTGACAGAGTTTATACACACGGCATGACCTCAATATATGCCTATAGGTGATTCGTACGCGCGATAGCTGGCGAGAGTGAGACGTGCGGGAGAGGTCAGACGGCTGGAGTTTTTGTCTGGAATAGACGTGTGAAGGTTGTGTCTGATATAGACGTGTAAAGATTGTGTGTCTGATATAGATGTGTAAAAATTGTGTCTGATGTAGACAAGTGAAGTTACTATTTGAGATGGACCGGTTGAGTTGAGTCTGAGAGAAAGACGTGCGGCCGGAGAATGGGCCGACGTTTGTGTTTGAAAGACACGTGTGGCTGGAGAATAGGAGGAAGAAGAAGAAGCCAACGAAGAGGAGAAGCAGCAGCAGAAGAAGAAGAAGAAGAAGAAGAAGAAGGAAGAAGAAGAAGAAGAAAAAGAAGAAGAAGCCGAAGAAGCCGAAGAAGAAGCGGGAGAAAAAAAAGAAGCCGAGGAAACAAGGAGAACCCCATCTGCGGTTTTGCTGTAACAGTTCTTAATCATTTATTAGTCAATGTATATATAGTTTTTCGTAATATTGCAATTGAGGGTTGTGCGGGTGCCAACGTTGAACTGTTACATGGTTTATTAAACTTTTCATTATCTGACATTACTAAACTTTTCCGTCTACAGTGTATGCGTGCGTACACTTACTAGCCCTAGCTTCAACTCGTGACAACGGATGAATAGCTTGATGGACGGATGGACGGACGGATGAATAGATTGATGGACGGATGGACGGACGGATGAATAGATTGATGGACGGATGGAC
>NW_014578651.1:28431-33579 GCF_000485595.1 Priapulus caudatus
CTACTACTCTCTTCTCTTCTTCTCTCTCTCTCTCTCTCTCTCTCTCTCTCTCTCTCTCTCTCTCTCTCTCTCTCTCTCTCTCTCTCTCTCTCTCTCTCTCTCTCTCTCTCTCTCTCTCTTTGTCTTTCTCTCCCTCTCTCTCTGTCTCTTTCTCTCCAGGCTTTTACCAGTCACCTGTACCAAGCATCTCAATCGATTTCATCATCTGCGGCGATAATAATGATGATGATAATGACGATGATGTTGATTACTATAACGATGAACATGACGATGACGCTGACGATGACAATGATGTTGATGATGACGACGAAGATGATGATGATGATGACGATGATGCAGTCTTACGTACCTGTACCGCCTAAGATACACACACAGAAGTCTTACTACGCACGCCCGCCTCCCGGCAGCAGCAGTAGCAGCAGCAGTAGCAATGCTAATCACTCCTGCGCGCTGCCGAGTAAGTGTGCGCCGAAGTGCAGCCGACTAAATTATAAATGAGCAGGTGGGCCCCGCGCACAGGTGCGGCGGGGGTACACGCTTCATAAGCACGGTAAGTAGTAGTGGTCACACGTGACTGCCGACCTGCTTGAGTGTTGCTCGGGACACGGGAAATAACATTACGCGCGCAGCTACTTTTGGCAGCACTGCCCGCGGCGGGCCGGCCGTCCTCTGATGCACCTGTTTGAACCGCGCCTGATGGGGTCCGCCCGTGGGGGTGGAGCGAGTTACCTAACTCTCAATCCTTCTCGACTAACCATCGCCCCTTTTCCTATTACCTGATGTGTGTACAGGTATCAAAACCAGCAGCGTAGTGAGCATCGGAGTATTGGCGCGCATGCGCACAGGCACGCGCATACACGCGCACGAACACGCATGCACACGCGAATGTTTATCACTAACGCGTAAACTACCAAGAGCATTTTGCTTTAGGGTTATTTGGGGGGAAGGAACTACTGCGGCGGAGTCGTAAAACCGGCAGGAGTCTGTACAAGACGCGCTAGCAGTAAAGGATCGCGTATGAATACATTAATATGCATGCGATAATTATAAATAATGACATCATCGACGTCACGCTTTCTGGAGTAGATTTGCGGCCACAAGTAATGATTCGGTGACTACGCTAGCATTACGCAGAGAAACGTATGTATGATTATCTCGTACCTCACTACCGCCTTAATTGCTATCATGCCCTCGTGTTTACCCCCGTAAACGTCGCACCCAGGCGTAAAGTAAACAAAAACAACAATAACAACATTGCTCGCATCAGGGGTATATTATATATATATATATATTTAGTGAAAGTACTGAAAAGCGTACAATGCTAAGTGTTTCTCTGAAGAATATCGCAGCAGCCAGTTTTTCCACTTCAGCAAAGAGGCTCTCTCCACGCTCTACCACCGGACTATCAGGGACTCCTGCCTCATATCAAGGCGTGCATTCTACAATGCCTACACCATCACGCATGCCTTAGGGAGTTGCCACCTCGACCCTGAAACGTTATAGACAACTGAAGCCGAGAGGATTGTGGCTATGGAAACGACCAGAAATCAGCTGGTACCCGCAACATCGTGGAAACCCCTCGAGCCTCATGGTCAGTCTCCTGTTCATCGTCTAAGTGTCAAGTTCAACTTTGCCCATGTAGAAAGGCTGGGGGAAATTGGTAAACTTTTGTAAGTGCAGGAAAAACATACCTACCATGATTGTAAAAACCAATTGTTGATAGGAATTAGGTTGGGTTCTGCTATGTCTGCTACATAGCTCGGTTCAGTTTGTTCTTGTCTCAGTTCGGTTTAGGTAATACATTGTATATATTAATAGACCTGAGTATGGTAACAAAGACTATTTTAGACTAGTTTATACACTCAGGGAGCACTTATTTTTCACTAAGCGTTCCACCTGTACAGTTAAGATATGAATGGCAGTTATAATCCTTCAATCATCTTTCCTATGTGGCAATGTCGTGTCTTAATTATCGCTTTTGCAGATATAATGGTGTCAATCAATTCCTTGGTGTCAAAACCTATATGTTCCACAAGAATCACTTCTATGTCCTTACTACGAATATCATCATTTGAACGAAATAGCAAAGCGCTAATTGGGGTAGGGGTTGACCCTGAGTTACAATAGCTCCCCTTGTGCACCCAGATAGAGCAAGAAGCATCATTTTTGAAGCATTCGGGTCACGTTCGAGCACTTAATAAGGAAACTTTTGGCCAATTTTGGTAGCTCTAGGCTACAATCATTGGGAGTGAGAAGCAATCATACTTAGAGCGATTTTCCAAAGTCACGGCTATTTTTGGCTATTTTTTGGCTCCCAATTAGCAAAATTGCAGGAGCACACATTTCGACATGAACAAGTTTATGGGCACAAATTCATTTGCTAGAAAGTTATTAGTAAATATCTCATTCAATGTGGACATTCGTGCAATTTTAAAAGTTCTGGTTGCTTAATAAATATTTATGCTGCAACACTTCAATATTGATCATTTTTTCACTTTGGCGGCTAACAAAAAAAATCACATAATTAGCCTGTACAGAAAAAACGTACTTGACCGCCAGAAGTGTTATCCAAAACTTTTTTTGAGAGTTTTACCAAAGGAAATGAGAAAATATAAGGTTGTGCTCAAAACAGGTCATGTACACGAGCACGCCCCCCCCCAGAGCCTACACCTATAACGCATCACTCGCAGTAGCTGATTTCGTCAGGAAATCACTCGCATGAGTTGATTTCGTAACAAAATCACTTTGTATACTTGATTTCGTTAGCGAAATCAATGATTTCGTAACGAAATAAGCCTCATAAGCTGATTTCGTCAAACGAATGACTCGCAGTACTTGATTTCGTAACGAAATGACTCGCAGTAGCTATTTCGTACGAAACCTGACTCGCAGTAGCTGATTTCGTACGAAATGACTCGCAGTACGGATTTCGTACCGAATCACTTTGTAGACCCTTGATTTTCGTTACGAACTGCAATATTTTGTAACGAAATTAATCACATGCGACACTTGGCGCGCCGTTCTGACTTTCGTACACGAAATCACTAGCAAGTAGCTGATTTTCGTCACGAGAATCATTCGCAGTAACTGATTTCGTCACGAAATCACTCGCAGTAGTGTTTCGTTAACGAAATCACTTTGTAACTGAATTCGTTACAAAAATCTTGATTTCGTAACCGAAATCAGTCATGCGACACTTGGCGCCCATAGGTCATGACAAGTGTTCGAACTGTTGTACAATGTTTATGACAGGCGCTGCTGCATGCTGTTGCGGGTAGGTCAGGCCTTGACAGACGTGGACAGGCCACGCACAGCACACCACACCACCACACACACACACACACAGACACACACACTCACATACACAGCACACACACACACACACACACACATACACACACACAACCCACCCTCACACACACACACACTCACACGACACACACAGCACACACACAACACACAACACATACACAACACACCACACACACACGACACACGTAGACGCGCCATGCGGCTCACCGCACCACATACGGCATGCCAGGCACATGCAACGCCTACACGGGGCCGTAACTTCACTCGAACACTTCCTCGTTCACTTGCGACCGTTTTTTGTTTTTAACGTTGTTAGTTAGCCTACTCTCATGCTGCCACAAAAGCAAACGCGCCCGCCTCCGCACACACAATCGAACTGTTTATCGCTCAAGCTTGTACAAGCGCATTCAAAAGCGAAAACTCACCTTGACCCAAAAACTTACACGCCGGCGAGTCGCCCGCCGTTTAAACGACCAGCTCAGCCGTCGGAAAAACATACGACTTCGGTCAAATCGAGCTCGGTTTAACTGGTGCGGTGCTTAGCAAAGCAATTTACATGCCTTTGCGTTACTAAACCGTGAATTAAGAGACGGGTCCCAGTAGGACTAGAAAACAAAATGACGAACGCGAGTTGGGATACGCGCCTAAGGTCGTCCAGCGCATGCGATGTTCACATTGGTGGGGTATTTGGCGCATAAATAAATAAAATTAATGTCCGCTTCCTCTCCTCTCTCTCTGCTCTGTCTTGTTCCCGATGTGTGGTGTGTGTTGTGCTGTGTGTGTGTGTGTGTAGTGTGTGTGTGTTGTGTTGTGTGTGTGTGTGCGTGAGTGAGTACCTGTGTGCGTGCGTACGTGTGTGGGTGTGTGCGCGGCCGTGTTAGTGGGTTTGCGTGCGTTCCGCGCGCGTACATGCGTGCGTGCGTGCGTGCTCTCGTTGGTGTGTTCGCCCGTTTGTTTGTATGCGCCGTTCCACTCCTTGACAAGTTAATGATGTTACGTTGCTGACATGGTAGACAGTCCCATTAAACAAACACAATGCTGTCCAATCTTCCGCTAAAGTTCAAGAAAACAGTCACAACAACTGTCTGGACTAATCGCTACTCTTATTGCGGAGAGCAAATACATTATTCATCAGAACATACCTTCATACTCTGATGTCTTGGCTACCACCCATAGAATAAGATCAATAGATTACCGACCTACCTGACCCTAAACCCAAAGCCATTCTTTACCCGAGCTGTCTCAAAATATTGTCCTTACATAATCACAGCTGTTTTAGTACTACTGGGTTGCCACTATTCCGGTCATCTAGTTATTGGTATTATTATATTTTGGCTGTTTTTGGCACTAATATAGCTGGGCCGAGCCCTCTTTGTTTCTTTATTGCTCATAAAGACGTCATAATTGACGTTTCGCGGACTTGAGATAGAACTACAGTTGTGACGTTATTGGGAGACGAAATTTAGAATCAGGCGATTTTTACATCGTGAGCCATCTGAACTGAAATAATGAAAGTGTCAATGACAGGGTGTGATAGAAGAGGGAAGGGGGATATATAAAGCAAGAGTATATATGGGAGAACTCCCATTATATAGCATATCTCCCATTATATATTCTTGATATGATAATACTGCATAAGTTTTTGATGGCAAAATAAATATGTTTAAAGATCTGAAAGTGAAAATTCTTTGACGAAGAGATGACGTACGCTTAATATGAAAGCCATTTTGGTTTTCGACATATCCCGCAAATAAACAACAATAAAATATTCCAGTCTAATTACTGTAACGAAAGAATATAAACGCTGTGCCAGGAGTGTGCAATATTACACGTATA
>NW_014578651.1:33604-37546 GCF_000485595.1 Priapulus caudatus
ATATATATATAATAACTATATAATATATATATATATCTGTGTGCCATGTGTGTGTGTGTGTGTCGTGGTGGTTGTGTGTTTGGTGTCCCTGTTGGTGCTGTGTGGGTTAGATCGTGTGGTGTTGGTGACGTGTGTGATTGTGGAGTAGTTCGCTGGCTGTGCTGGGTGTGTGTGTTTGATGTGTGATGTGGTGTGCTGTGTGTGTGTAGCTGGTTGTGTGTGTTGTTGTGTGGCTGTATGGTGCTGTGTGTCGTTGTACGTGTGGGTGCTTCGGTGCTGTGTTGTGTGTGGGTGACCTGTGTGTGCGCTGGTGTGTGTGTAGTGTTTTATTATTGACAGTAAAGGGAAAGCGCATTTACTGTCCTATGCCAAGCTTCCTCAACAAATCCAGCATTTCAGGCACCAGCACTGGCCGTTCGTTGCTATGGAAATTACCTGCGGTTTCAATCTCGCAACATGTTATCATGCCAAGTCTCAAAAGTACACAGGAATAGCAGCAGCTCTCTCTCATCTTTCTCGCATCTTCCTCTCCATCTCTCTCTCTCTCGCTCTTCTCTCTCTCTCTCCTCTCTCTCTCTCTCGTCTCTCTCTCTCTCCTCTCTCTCTCTCTACTCTCTCTCTCTCTGTCTTTCTCGCTCTCCTCCTCGACTCTCCCGTCCTTCTCGCTCCTTCTATTCATCATCTCCTCTTGCTTCTCTCTCTCCTGTTCTCGTGCTGTTTCCTCTTTCATGCTGCTGCCTGCTATAGCTATTTTCTCTATTTTCACCCTGTCTCTGCTTGCTCTTCTCTTCAGCTCCTTCTTTCCCTTTGCCATTTACATTTTGTGCTCTACGCTCCGCGCTCTTTTACACGTACAGCTATCGCTTTGATACCACACACACGCACTCACGCAAACGGCACACGGCAACGCGCACACATAATACAGTATGACGCAGTGCCGTGTAAGCGGCCTACATCCTTATTTCCGCAGGAGAGAGAGAGTCGCAATAGCAGTTTATTTTCCGGTAGCAAAAATTCGCCGCAACTAGAGCGACACGTTAAGGCTTTCGAGATGCCAGTGAACATGGAAAGTAACTGCCAGCTTGCGCCGAACAATGGTGAGCAGCACACTTGAAAAGCGCGCGCCGCTGCCTTGCAAATTTAACGTCTGCGAGCTCACGCCCTGTCAGGTACCCGACTGAAGCACATTGACGAAGCCATCCATAAGGAAGAAAAAATATAAATTGCTAAACTTTGTTTATTACACCGCTATTAAATGCAGGGGGGACAAACACAAAGTGTGATCCCACATCGAATTAGACGGGTGGACGAGTGCATTTGATTCAGCTTCACCGCGACTCAGCAGCCACCATCGCGCTCGCTTCTGCGCCGCGCCGGACGTGGCCCCGCTCTCTTACGTCACCCCGTAGACACGTATATCCTGTACTTTATGCCGAGCCCGGTAAGAATAAGGCTCAGATGCGAATGCGTATGCGGTTAATCTGACCCCGTGCAGCCTGGCCGCTCAATCTGCGCGCTTACCAATACCGCCCACACACACACACACCACACACACACACTACACACACACACACACAGCACACACACACCACACACGACACGACGGCGGCCGCGGGCTTAGACTGGTACGGGCCACCAGTTCATCCTCCCGGGCACTTGGCGCTCTTTATTTTGACCGCGCTTTTTTCATTTTCTTTTCATGCCCTCCTTTAAATTGTGCGCAGCCAGCGCCTATTGAACCGGATAGTGCGTGTACACAACGGCAAAAATTTGAGACGCGCGCTAGCCAGGACTGGTTGCATGTGGTATCAAAATTTGCAGCTGTGCGGTATTAACCCGTGTATCGGTAGGTATGATTGTAGAGTTGTTGACCAGTTAGACGAAATAAACGTAATAGGACGTTGTCATCTCTCCCTTAGGAGTATGTCATTACTCCTACTATATTACTCCTACTATATTACTCCTAAAATATTTGTCATTACTCCTTTTAGGAGTAACAATTGTTTTGGGGCTAGCCTTACACATTCACATACCAAAATTTTACCAAATCGAATGAATTTAGATGGCCATTTCCATTTTTGCCAAAAAGTGGGCGTGGCTCGAAAGTAGGTCGACTGGCGTGCTCCAAAATAGAACGTTCAAACCTCTCCCATAAGAGCAACAACTGAATGCAATTTGAAACATGTGGGTCAAACGGTTCTTGAGTTATCGTTGACCGTAGGCAGACACTGAAATGCATAGTGAAATTGCTAAAATCTACCTAATTTGCATAATTAAAACAAGAGCCGCAGAGCGTCTGGGCTCATCTGAGGTCTGTTGCTACGGTTATAAACGTAACATTTAAGTCGTGCGTAGTGACACCTTTGTTAGGCGCAGATATGCAGATACGCAGTTGCGTACACATCATTTCACAACCTTCTGCATTCTGCATACCTCCCAAATCCCATTGGTTGATACAAATAACGTGCCTGAAACTCCTGTCTTATGGTGCATTGTGACCCTAACCCTAACCCTCCCCTAACCCTATAAAAAAAAAAATTAATTGGTGTAAAAATTATTTGATGTTATTAAATTTTTGTAAATAAATCATGTAAATATTTGCGTTAATTGGGAAAAAATTGTTAAATGGATAAAGATAAAAAAATACAGAAAACAGGTAAATAATAAAAAATCTGATGGGATTGGATCCAAGGACCTTTGAGCCGCGACTCTAGCTGTGCTGTACCCGTTCGGCTATCCAGGCTTATTGGCTTTCTAGATTATGGATGCGCCATGAATATGAGAACACTGTGACATCATTGAGGCAGTTCAGGAATCCATGTTTAACCCTCTTGAGGGTCAAAATGTTATTAGACACTTCTCTTCGCACGTCAGTGGAAAGCACATTAAATTTTCATGGTCCTTTCAATAAAGTGATAAAAATGGTAGGTCAGCGCTGAAACAAAAAAGTTTTTCACTCTGTCCATTAGGCCATGTCTTCAGAAAATGTCTGATATCTGACCTTTCTCCCACTGCCGTTTGACTTGTGACCTTCAATTTCGCACTGGTGATGGGTTTCCTGCCCATCACACTATACACCAAATATTAAGAGCATAGGTGTGCCGCAATTCCGTATTTCCTCCTATACCTTAAGTTAAGGAGGAAATATTCCCCCTCCGTTTACACATCTTGACCTTTGACCCTTGACCCCCAAATTTGGCATCCCGAGTCATTTTCACGATCCCCCCCCCCCCGACGTCCCGAATATCGTGACCGTACGTCGATCGGTTAAGATTTGTGCCGAACTGTTGACGCACGCACGGACGGACGGACGGACGCACGCACGGACGGACAATCATCCGATTCTACAAGCTGCATCTGACTACGTCAGATAAGCTAAAAAATATATCAAAACCTGTGTGATGTGTTTTGGGCCCAGTCGTCATTCATTCACATACCAGAAATGAGCAAAATCTATTGAACCTGAACTGACTTATGACCATTTCCATTTTTGCCAAAAAGTGGACGTGGCTCGAATGTAGGTCGACTGGCATGCTCCAAAATAGGACGTTCAACCCTCTCCCATAAGAGTAACAACTATATATGCAATTTGAAACATGTGTGTCAAACGGTTCTTGAGTTATCGTTGACCGTAGCGAAATGTTGACAGACGGACGGACGGACGGACGGACGTACGACGGACGACACCCCATGGCAATAGCTCATCTTGACGATGTCAAGGCGAGGTAAAAAAAATACGTACACAAAAACGTATATTCGCGATCACCTCTCTAGAACGGACACGTGTCTACAAAGTGCGCGTTCGGTTATACTCTCGTGTGGCAGTTATACGGTAAAATAACTTCTACAGACCGCACACCTGTCTATAAAGGACACTTTGGGTTTTTGCCGAGTGACGTTTATATACAGGGTTAAAGCCCGGCGCACACGTGAGTAATTTTA
>NW_014578651.1:40506-43257 GCF_000485595.1 Priapulus caudatus
ACACACACACACACACACACACACACACACACACACACACACACACACACACACACACACACACACACACACCAACACATATATATATATATATATACATGGAAGAAGACAGATGAGCAAGCAGAGACGAGATGGCCAGGAAAGAAGGTAGGCGCAATTGTATACAGGGGAGGCAGCACGATACGTGGCGGCAAGGAACGTAGGGGAGGAGGCGGGAGAAGGGGAAATCAACGGGACATATTACTGGCTATATATTAGCGGTGTTTCTGCGGTGCTCGTCCCCAGAGCCGATATGACGTACGGGTTTGGACACCGAATGGCTACTTCCACCTATCAAGCCCTATTTTGGTTCCACATAGAAGCTTGCCCGCTTCTACACTCGATTGCCCACACTTGACCACGACATCTACTTTCGGCGAGAAACCGAACTGAAGATAAAACGCGAAGTCAAACGAGATGTCAACTCCATTCTAGAGTCGAGCTCCTCGCCTCACGAGAGCTGGCACAGCACAATGGATACAAGCGATGAAGGCAATCGCTCGCGCGTAAGGATCACAGGCACTTGAAGCATTTCAATAAAATATAATGCTAAATAAATACGAAATCTATTTACTACCAAATTCCTAATGTTTCTATGTTCTAAGTGTAAGTGCGCACAGTGCAGCCGCGGCAGCCATGGCGGCCGGTAGCGTGTGTACATAGAGGATTTGGACGGAATTTACAGGAAACTGTCGGCAATAATAGGTGAAAGAGAGTATAGAAACATTAAGAATTTGGTAGTAAATAGATTTCGTATTTATTTAGCATTATATTTTATTGAAACGCTTCAAGTGCCTGTGGTAAGGATGACGACGATTGCACGCCGCCGTGCACACGCTAACGCGCCGCCTCGCTGGGACAGGGTGAGCGCACAGACCTGCCAGCAACCCCGGGGGTGAAATCGCGTCACACAAAGCCCTATAACTGGCGTACTCAGGTAAACATTCGAGCAGACAATGCAGCTGAGCGTTATTAACGCGCTGTCAGCGGGGCGCTGTCGCTGTTATTACACGCACGTGCGTGCGCTCACTCTACCCACCCAACACGTGCACGCACGCGCGTAAGTACAGAGAGACGCACGGACGAACGTACGCACGGACGCACACAAGCACGCACATACACGTTCGCCCGAACGCACGCACACGAACGTACGCCCGCACGCACGCACGCACACACACACGCACACACACACACACACACACACACACACACACACACGCGCGCGCGGGCTTACTTGGTACGGGCCAAGTTATCCCGGGCTTGGCGCTCCTTTATTTGCGCCTTTTTCATTTTCTTCATGCCCTCCTTTAAATTGGTGCGAGCCAGCGCCTATTTGAACCGGGATAGCGTGTACACACGGCAAAAATTTGACGCGCGCTAGGCCCAGACTGGTTTGATGTGGTATCAAATTTGCAGTCTGTGCGCGGTATTAAACCCGTGTGCGGCTAGATAAAACGATGTCCGGAAAATAGGTGCGCGTGTGTGTGAGTGGCAAAAGTCACACAGTATAATCTAATGATGTTCGCGTGTGAATTAAGCGCTGCGAGGTTTCGTTGCAAGTATAGTTTCTGTTCGGAGTTTTGCCGCTTCGCAGAACGTAACGAGTTTACCTGGCGTTCAAAGAACAACAGTTCGTCTGCAAACTAGGATTGAGACCGAAACTAAAAAAACACGCGAGGAATGACGGGTGCAGATTCACACTGGTAAAAAGCGACACACCTGCAATGCTAATCCCCATACTCCCACGGATAATGGAGCGTGATGACAACCGGCAATGATAACCAACAACCGGCTCAATGATACTCGCAGTCAATCGACAATATAAATATGATAAAAAAAAATTATTCTGTGTAACGAATATATTTTGCCATCTGTATAATATATCATCCGTAGATTCGCTCATTCGATCGCCTAGGACGTACATACAGCGGCCACTGCGCGTTCTCACGTTACATAAGCGACAACAGTTTTCTACGCAAACAAGTATCAAAAACGTGCATATATGTATATATATATATATATATATATATATATATACCGCACGGTGGCGCTTCTGCATGTTTTCATCTCAACGTTGTCGACAGAAAGAACGTTGTCGTTGAAAGGTTTCTTGTTATGAATCCATCTTCGAAAATTCTAGATGAATCTTCTGCATTGTGCATCGCCGGGGCATCTGTTGGTATTGCTTAGATCGGATACCCTGGGGCCCGTTGCAGAGACGTATGGAAATAGTTATGACATAATAGTTCTAAAATATCACGAACTTTTGTAGCCGGGTCATTATGGGGCGCCAATTGTCGTATGACTGATTTCGTTACGAATTCAATGATTTTGTAACGAAATCAAGTCTACAAAGTGATTTCGTTACGAAATCAAGTCTACAAAGTGATTTCGTTACGAAACCAACTACTGCGAGTGATTTCGTGACGAAATCAGTTACTGCGAGTAATTTCGTGACGAAATCAGCTACTGCCAGTGATTTCGTTAAGAAATGATGCTACACTTGGCGCGCCGGCACGCCAAGTGTCGCATGACTTGATTTCGTTACAAAATCATTGAATTCGTAACGAAATCAGTCATACGACCCATAATGACCCGGCTCCAAAGGTCGTGATATTTTAGAACTATTATGTCATAACTATTTCCATACGTCTCTGCAACGGGCCCCAGGGTATCCGATCTAAGCAATACCAACAGATGCCCCGGCGATGC
>NW_014578651.1:43267-55915 GCF_000485595.1 Priapulus caudatus
AGTAAAAAAAATCCACAAAAACGTATATTTGCGATCACCTCTCTAGAACGGACACGTGTCTACAAAGTGCGCGTTCGGTTATACTCTCGTGTGGCAGTTATACGGTAAAATAACTTCTACAGACCGCACACCTGTCTATAAAGAACACTTTGGGTTTTTGCCATTGAGTGACGTTTATATACAGGGTTAAAGCCCGGCGCACACGTGAGTAATTTTACTCAAGTAAAATAATGCATGCGTCAAAATACTCACGTGTGCGGCGGATTTTCGTCGAGTATTTTGACGCATGCATCATTTTACTTGAGTAAAATTACTCTGTGCCGGGCTTAAGCGTCCAACCAGAGAATGGTCGTACGATGTGAAGTCACGGTGACGTCCTCGCGTCCCCGCATTGCTCAGACACGTATGAACTCTGCTGGTGCCTCAATTTGTCATTTGTCACCTTCGCGATTTTATCACGTCGTGATGTGCCGCACGCGAGCTGTCCCCGTGCCCTATACACCCACAGATGCATGGCGCAGTAGTAGTACATATAACCAACACCACGACAGCTCTAGACAGTTAAACTAACTTACGACGACTACGCGACACGTTTCCCACCGTGAACATATACCTCGCGGGCGTTAGAGCGGTAACCTCACGGACCGTTTCAGTAACATAATGAAAGTAAATAAACACACATTTATATTTACTACCAGAGTCCGTTTATGTATTTTCTATAGACTAAACATCCCAGGTAAATGCCGTTGCAATGATCATCTGCAACATAGAATCTCAAAGCGCGCACGCCACTGTACTGCATGTGAATAAACTCACAGAAAGATAGAGATGAAGGATAACCTGAGTTCTATGCATATCTTTCTGTGAGTTTGTGCACATAGCGTGCGTGTGGTAAGACTGCGCGTTGTAGAGAAGCATTTGAACGGCATTTACGGAGAATTATCAGGCGACAGAGTAGATAAACATTAAAATTTAAGTAGTAAATACAATTCGTGTTCATTTACTATCGTTTTATTATTGAAACGGCGCGAGTGTCGGTGGGTTAATCTGTCCAAATCTGTCTATCGATAGATCAATCAGCACCCCCCCCCCCAAAAAAAACCGGTTGGGATTAGTAAGTTTCGAGCAGGACCGGCTAATTTTTACAAATTTTACTATTGGTAGCGTAATAACAAAAAAAATTGTCGACATCACGAGTAGCTAAGTTTTTTTTACTTATTCTCCAGACTGCTAAATGTATATACCCTGTTCAATAACCAAGTGTAGAGACAGAATAATTAACAGTCTAATTAACAGTGTAGAGACGTGGTGCCAGTCTATTAACAATGCCTAGAGACAGTGTGTCAGTTTTTTTTAGGAAAGTGTAAAGATCGGGTACCAGTCTACGGGAGAGCTTCTGTAATTTAGATGGCGGCGAGTGCTTTAATTTGTCGTCGCATCATGGCCGTTGTTATAGTTGCTAAGCGCCTGCAGCTACCATGAAGTTATTACACCCTCATTAACAAAGCTGCGGATTTAACACGAAACAAAATTACCGGAATTTCGAAGATAAAATTACACGAACTGGAAAACGCAGGTGAGGCTTCTTTCAAGTACGATGGAGACGGGAGGGGAGCTAGAGGAGGGGAGAGAACGAAGGAAACAATGACGTACGTAAAACAGCCAACTTGCATGAGGACTGAACACACGCACGCACGCACGCACGCACACACACACATACATACACACACGCACGCACATGCCCACACACGCTCACACACGCGTACAGGGAGAGAGGAGACAGAGGAAGATGAGCAGAGGCAATGAGCAAATTCACTATTATACTATATATAATTACGCAACAGCAGATAGCCCATATAATAGTGATAACATATTCACCCTACCGTGACATAAAAAAATCCATTCATCATTATCTGGTATAGCGTAGTCTATTATAATCATGTATTCTGATGTTCGCGAGGAATTCCAATTTCATATTAATTACAAGACGGTGTGAATGAAATTATATTTTTTAGTCGGGGCAGGTATGTATAAATATTAAAAGAATTGTGGGTTTTGTGGTGGGTCTGGGTATTTGAGATGATAAAGAAAAAGTCTTATCGTTTCGAAAGCAAGGTAACACGTCCTACCAACTTCTGCCTTCTAACCGTATATAAACAGGAGTAGTGAGATGCGGTGCAGACTACACGCGCGCGCACGCACGCGCACACACGCACACACACACACACACACACACGCGCGCGCGCACACACACGCTCACGCCGCACACACACACACACACACACACACACACACACACACCTTTTTTTTGAGAGTTTACCATAAGGAAGGTAGAAGAATATAAAGGTTTTGCCTTAAAACGAGTCATGTACATCGAAGCACCCCCGCCGCAGAGCCTACACTATAACCGAAATCACATCGCAGTAGCTCGATTTCGTCACGCGCAAATCATACGCAAGTTAGTTGATTTCGTAGCAGAAATCATTTGTATACTTGATTTCGTTTACGAAATGCAATGATTTCGTAACCGAAATAACTCAGCAGTAGCTGATTTCGTAACGAAATGACTCGCAGTACGCTGCATTTCGTAACGAAATGACTCGCAGTACTGATTTCGTACGAAAATGACTCGGCAGTAGTGATTTCGAAACGAAATGACTCGGCAAGTAGCGGTATTCGCTACCGAAACACTTTGTAGACTTGATTTCGTTAGCGATATGCAATAATTTTGTAACGAATCAAGTCATTGCGACACTTGGCGCGCCGTCTGAATTTCGTCACGAAAATCAGCTGGCAGTCCAGCTGATTTCGTCACCGAATGCATTCGCAGTTGACTGATTTCGTCACGAAATCACTCGCAGTAGTTGGTTTCGTAACGAAATCACTTTGTAGACTTTGATCTTCGTTACAAAATCATTGATTTGCGTACGAAATCAGTCATCGCCTTGGCGCCCTAGCGTCATGACAGTGTTCGACTCGTTTGTACATGGTTATGAAAGGCGCTGCCTGCATGCTGTTGCGGATAGGCTCAGCCTTTGACAGCGTGGGACAGGCACGCCACACACACCACACACAGCACACACATCTCACCAGCCAACACACCACAGCACATCACACACACTCACATACACACACAACACATAACATCACTGAGCCAAGGCACATCACTCAACAACACACAACACACTCACACACACACACACGCCACACACACACACAACACACCACACACACACACACACACCACAACGTAGGAGCCCATGCGCTCACGCACGGCATAGCATGCAGCAGCACACGCGCCACACGGGGCCGTAAACTTCTTCGAAACACTCCTCGTTCAACATTGCGAACACGTAACGTTTGTTAGTTAGCTCTTCACTGCTGGCCTTACAAAAGCAAAGCTGTTCCGCTCCGCCACATCGACTGTTTATCCTCCAGAGCTTGTATGCAAGCCATTCAAACGCGAAAAAACTCACCTGTGACGCAAACTTTACAGCGGAGCGCCGCAGTTAACGACAGCTCAGAGGTCGAAAAAACTAGACTTTCGATAAATCGATCGGTTAATGGGCGGTGCTTAGAGGAAGCAATTATACATTGCAACTTTCGCGGTTAAGTAACGTGAATAGGCGTGGGGTCAGTAGGGACTCAGAATAACAAATGACGAAGCGAGTTGGTGATACGGCCTAAGGTCTGTCAGCGCACGCGATGTTCACAGTATGGTGGGGTATTTGGGCAAAATACAATAAATTATGTGCTACTCTCCCCTGGCTCTCTGTGTCTCTGTTCTGTGTCGATGTGTGTTGTGTGTGTGTGTGTGTGATTGTTGTGTGTGTGTGTGTTGTGTGGCTGTGTGTGTGTGGGTGTGTGTGTGCGTGAGTGAGTACTCAGTGTGGCCGTTGCGTACGTGTGTGGCGTGTGTGCGCGAGCCGTTGTTAGTGGGTTGGGCGTGGGTTCCTCGGCCGTAGCATGCGTGCGTGCGTGCGTGCGTCTCGTTAGGTGTGATCGCCTTGTTGTTGCGCCGTTCCGACTCTTCAAAGTAATGATGTTAACGCTTGCATGACATGGTGGGAGTCGTCCATTAACAAACACAATGCTGTCAATTTTCCGTAAAGTTCGAAGAAAACAGTCAACAGCAATGTTGACTAATCTGCTACTCTATTGCTAGAGAGCAAATACAATTATTCATCAGAACATACCTTCATAACTCTTGATGTCTTGGCTACACCCATAGAATAGATTCATAGATTACCGACTCTGCACCTAACCCAAGCGATTACTTTAACCGAGCTGTCTCAAATATTTCTTACATAATTCACAGGTTTTTAGTACTACTTGGGTTGCCACTATTCCGGTCTTAGTTATTGGTATTATTATATTTGGCTGTTTTTGGCACTAATATAGCTGGGCCGAGCCCTCTTTGTTTCTTTATTGCTCATAAAGACGTCATAATTTGACGTTTCGGCAGGACTTGAGAGTTAGAAGCTAGCAGTCTGTGACGGTTATTGGGAGACGAAATTTAGAATCAGCGATTTTTACATCCCGTGTAGCAACTCCTGACACTGAATACATGGAAGGTCAATGACAGGGTGTGAATAGCAGAGGGAGGGGGATATATACAAAGCAAGAGTATATATGGGAGAACTCCCATTATATAGCATATTCCCATTATATATTTGTTGATAATGTATATATGCATAAGTTTTGATGCGCAAATTAAATGTTTTAGATCTGGAAGGTGAAATCTGACGAGGAGATGAGCTACGCCTTAAATGAAAGCCATTTGTTTTTCGAATATCGGCGCATAAAAACAATAAATATTCCAGTCTAATTTACTGTATAACAGATATAAAACATCAAATATTAACGTATATAGTATGATTGTAGGAGTTGTTGACAGTTAGACGAAATAAACGTAATAGGATCGACGGGTGCTTGTCATCTCTCCCTTAGGAGTTACTTGTCATTACTCTACTATATTACTCCTACTATATTTTACTCCTTAAATATTTGTCATTACTCCTAGGAGTAGTAACAATTGTTTTGGGGCTGCCTTTACACATTCACATACCAAAATTTTACCAAATCATGATGAATTTTTAGGATGGCCCATTTTTTATTTTCCAAAAAGTGGGCGTGGCTGAAAGTAGTCCGACTTGGCGTGCTTCCAAAATAGGAGTTTCAAATCTCTCCCATTTATAGGCAGTAACACTGCTATTCATTTGAAAACATTGTGGGCTCAAAGCTTCTGGAGTTATGCGTTGACCGTCAGGCAGACACTGCCAATGTCATTAGTGACATTGCTAAACTTCTCCAATTCTGCATAATTACAAACAAGCAGCGCCCGATGCGTCTGGGGCTCATCTGAGCGTCTGTTGCCTACGGTTATAAACGGTACATTTAAGTTCGTGCGTGTGGAGTGACACCTTTGTTAGGCGCAGATATGCATAGACTACGAAAGTTGCTACAACATCATTTCACAAACCTTACTGATTCTGCCATAACCTCCCAATTCCCATCTGGTTTCGATACAAATAACGTGCCTGAAACCTGCTCTTATGTGCAGTGTGCACCCTAAACCCTTAACCTCCCCTAACCTATAAAAACAAAAATTAACTTGGTGTAAGACAATCTAGTTTGATGTTATTAAATTTTGTAATTAAATCATGGTACAATATTTGCGTTAAATTGGCGCCAAAAATTGTTAAAAGGAGTAAAGATAACAACAAAACAGGAAAACAGTGTAAATCAATAAAAAATCTGATGCGGATTGGCATCGCGAAGGACCTTTGGAGCGGCGGACTTACGCCTGTGCCGTACCCGTCTCAGGGCTATCCAGGCTTATTGGCTTCTGATTAAATGGATTGCGCCCTCACATGAATATGAGAACACTGTTGCACATCATTTGAGGCCTCCCCCGCCCAGTTCAGGAATCCACGGTGTTAACCTCTGAGGGTCAAAATTGCTTATTAAGACACTTCTTCGCCACGTCACGTGCGAAAGCCACATTTCATCGGTCTTAATAAGTGATAAAAATGACTAGGTCAGCGCTGAACAAAAAAGTTTTTCACTCTGTCCATTAGGGCCAATGTCTTCAGAAAATGTGTGATATCTGGCCTTTCTCCCACTTGCCGTTCTGGACTTGTGACCTTCAATTTCGCACACCGCGTGTGATATGGGTTTCCTTGCCCATCACACTATACACCAAATATTAGAGCATGAGGTGCTGCCGCAATTCCGTATTTCCTCCCTACCTACCTTAGTGTAAGGAGGAATATTCCCCCTTCCGTTTACACATCTTGACCTTTGACCCGCTTGACCCCCAAACTTTGGCCATCCCGCAGTCATTTCACGATCCCCCCCCCGAACCGAGCCGTCCCGAATTACTCGTGACCGGTACGTCGAGCGGGTAAGATTTGGCCCAACTGTTGACGCAGCACGGACGGAACAATCCATCCGATTCTACAAGCCTCACTGACTACTTCAGATACTCAATTGTCAACAACCTGTGTGATGTCGTTTTGGCGCCCAGTCGTCATTCCATTCACATACCGAGAAATGAGCAAAATCTATTGAACCTGGGAACTGACTTATGACCATTTCCATTTTTGCAAAAAAGTGGACGTGGCTCGACAGAGGTCGGACTGGACATGCTCCAAAATATGATGCTTCAACCCTCCCCATAGGAGCTAACAACTATATATTGGCACATTTGAAACGCTGTGTGGTCAAACGGTTCTTGATTATCGGTGACCGTAGTCCAAATGTGACAGACGGGACGGCAACGGATCGGGACGGACGAAGGTAACGGACGATACGACGGCGACACCCCATGGCAATAGCTCATCTTTGACGATTGTCAAGCGGAAGTAAAAAAAAATCCACAAAAACGTATATATTTGCGATCACCTTCTCTAGAACGGACAGTAGCAATGCTAAGTGTTTCTCTGAATATCGAGCAGAGGTTTTCCACTTCAGCAAAGAGGGCTCTCTCCACAGCCTACCACCGACTAGTCAGGGACTCCTGCCTCATATCAAGCGTGCATTCTACAATGCCTACACCATCAACCATGCCTTGGAGTGCCACCTCGACCCTGAAAACGTTAAGACACTGAAGCCAGAGGATTGTGGCTATGTGAACGACCAAGAACAGCTGGTACCCGCAACATCGTGGAAAACCCTCGAGCCTCATTGGTCAGTCTCCTGTTCATGTGCTAAGTGTTCAAGTTCAACTTGCCCATGTAGAAAGGCTGGGGTGAAATGTGGTAAATTTTGTAAGTGCAGGAAAACATTACCACATGATTGTAAAAACCCAATTGTTTGATAGGATTAGGTTGGGTTCTGCTATGTTGTCTAGCATGCTCGGTTCAGTTGTTCTTGTCTCAAGTTCGGTTAGGGTAGATACATTGTATATATTAATAACTGAGTATGGTAACAAGGACTATTTTAGACTAGTTTATACCTAGGCATTATTTTTCACTAAAGCGTCCACCTGTACAGTTATATGATGCATTTATATCCTTCAATCATCTTTCTATGGGACAATTCGTGTCTTAATTATCGCTTTTGGCAGATAATAATGGTGTCAATCAATTCCTTGGTGTCAAAAAACCTATATGTTGCCACAAAATCCACTTCCTATGTCCCTTACTTACGGAATTATCATCATTTGACGAAATTCGCAAAAGGCGCTATTTGGGGGTAGGGTTGACCCTGAGTTACAATAGCTCCCCTGTGCACCAGATAGAGCAAGGAAGCATCATTTTGAACATTGGGTCACTTCGAGCACTTAATAAGGAAACTTTTGGCCAATTTTGGTAGCTCTAGCTACAATATTGGGTGAGTGAGAAGCAATCATACTTAGAGCTACTTTCAAAGTCAACGCTATTTTTGGCTATTTTTTGGCTAAAATTTAGCAAAATGTAGCCATTTCGTACCATGAAACAAAGTTTATGGCAACAAATCATGCTAGAAAGTTATTAGTAATATTCATTCAATGTAATTCAGTGCAATTTTAAAGTTTATGGTTGCTTAATAAATATTTATGCTCTGAAACTTCAATATTGTCATTTTTTCACTTTGGCGCCTAACCAAAAAATCACATAATTAGCTGTACAGAAAAAACGTACTTGACCCAGAAGTGTTACCCAAACATCACACTGGCGATTTTTTGTCTTTGAACATCTTTGAAGTAAAATCTTTCAACATCTTCTATAAAGATTTGTCAAATTCTTATCAAAAAATCTTTCAGTAACGTCTGTTCACACACTATAGACTTTTGTCTTTGGAAGTTGATGAAAGTTGGTCGTCAAATATTTCTAGTTTTATATAGGTTATTACGTAAATTTGGCCAAACTCACCGGTCCACTCCAATGCATCAGCGATGCTATTTATTTCCGTAGCTTTTCGGTTGCGATTACGATACTCTTTCGAGTTTACACGCCACAAACAATCTTTCTTCTCAATCAACTCAATTCCACCTTATCGTCGGGCGCCATTTTATGTCTCATGTGCTGCCGCGACAGAGACGACGCGAAACTATTTTTACATGTAGGAATTGGCCAATCAGCGTGCAGCGCTTCCACGATTTCATGACAAAGTGTCGGGCAAAATCGAGCAAAATAGATTTTGCCCGACACATCAATTTCTCGATTTTTCAACTTCTCAACATCAACTTTTCTGTTCACACTAGCGATGTTGAGTTGGGAAATCGAAAAATCGCTGAAAATCGCGCAAATTTCTCGATTCTACGACAAAAAATCGCCAGCGTGAACCTAGCATTACACACAACTCTCTCACGCACTTTCTATTTGGCGCACTCTCACTCCCTGTCATCTGTTGCCAACAATTATCTGTTGTTTCCGGAATTAGTGGCTCATCTCCGACCAAGCAGTACGGAGGATATCAACAATACACAAACGCCACCATTGTCTTCGACAAACTTTCCCCTATTCAAATAGGCGACACACGACAAGGCTATCCTGATGTGCCATCGCCCTCACTCACCACCACCACCACGCGCCCTAGACCGAATGGGAGGTTCCAGCAGATATCATTTCCTGTGCGCGCGTCAGTATAAACCCAAGATTTGTCCAACAAATAGCAGGTTGACAGGTTTTGCCCTCGCGGCACGCGTTGATGCATGCGGCGGGCGGATGAGACGATTACTACGCTATATTTGCGCAGGTCGGTCCACCAGCAGTTATACGCAACCGAGATAACGTTGAGAACAGGTTTGCAAAAACAGGGGCGACATTTACGCACGTTTACGATGTTATAACGGCCAGTTGAAATGCTTCTCGCGTGTTACGTGTGCGAACGTTTGTTATTCTTGGCCTAGATACCATCAAGAGTACATAATAGAGAATAAAATCTCTATATTGTACGATATGTACAATGAACAAAATACACGACGTGTTTTGATGGGGTGCGTGATCCATAGGCGATATCAACAATATCCGTCAATCAATGATGCCGTAAACTCAAGGATAATCCAGCAACTGCATGTGCGCTCTGCAACTGCATGTTTTCACGCAAACACACTAATTAAACATATATTATCATATCCCATTGCGTAGGCCGACTGGTTATAGCCATCAACTGCTGCCATTTTACCTGAGCCCAATCAATAGAGAGAGTGGAAGGGGAGAGGTGTGAGTTTATTGCATTCTAGCACGCATTCTGTTTGGGTACAGCGCATAGCGGTGCATGAATATAAGTATCGAACTACGTATTAATGACTGGGAGTGACCCAACTTACGCGCGTGCGAATACACACGCACGCATGCACACACAAACACACACACTCACACACACACACACACACACACACACACACACACACCACACACACATACACACACAACACACACACACACACAATCACACACACACACACACACAGCACACCATCACCACAGTCGACACACAGCCAACACCGCGCGCTGGCGCATACATAGTACATACATACACACGCACGGCACCACGCCATCAGCACTCACGCACACACACACAACGCAACGCGCACACACACACAGACTCACACTCTCTCTCTTAGTTACTCTCATTCTCTTTCAGTCTCTCCTCTCTCTCTCTCGTCCCTCTCATCTCATCTCTCTTATATATATATTAATGACTAAATACACGCATGCCACGCACCCCACACTCAAGTAGCACCCACACGCACAAGCAAGCAAGCTGCCCCGCCGCCGCACGCACGCGCAGCAGCGCCACACACACATTACCACACAGACCACACACACAACCACACCCCCACACACACACACACACACACACACTCGCGCACACACGTAGACACGTACTCTCTCTTTCTCTCTCTCTCTTAATTATTTGCATTCTCTTTCAGTCGCTTCCTCTCCTCCTATGTCTCTTTATATTAATATATATATATATATATAATATTATTATATATATTATATATATTTGTGTATAATATTTTCAATAAGCTAATAAGCCGCGGCTAACGCGGATATACAGTACACGAAATAATATCTGCAAACGACACTGTATTGATTATACCTCTGCTAATTACAGAATGATCGAGACTCGTGTACAGCTTGACCTCGTGTGTTAGCTATGAGTCTATGACGCAGCGCAACCCTGTTCACAGCAACATCACCATCAGCAACAACACCGCGCTCGATCGTTCTCTCCTGCTACTATGATGCACGCAGGAAGCCATGACAGCAGAACACCGCTACTTACCTGCTAGCGAAACCTACTCCGCTGTTGTAACGCTATACTGCTTGGCCGCCGCTTCAGTGATGAGCGCGAAGCCTTTGATGTCAACCGACTTGCGTGTGCAGGTAGTCGGTGTATCAGTGTATCGCTCCTGGTCACAGAGAGAGGAAAGAGAGTCGAGCTTACAGCGGTGTAGCGGCAGTAGTAGCATCGGTGTGCAGGCACACGCACGCACCTGTGCTAATAATGGACATAAGCAGCCGATATCCAGGAGAGGCTGAGCGCGCTGCTAACGCTGCGCATGCGATTGATTGCCACTAGATGGCGCCGCGGTACTTATTATACCTGTTTTATTATTTCTCGGATCTCGACGTTCAGATAGGTGGTCTGCGCAGCAGCGAACTTGTAGCAGACGACTGCCGATTAAATAACCACCACCAGGGGCCCGTTGTCAGAAACACCGTGATAATTCATTTTGTTTCTGACAACGTGCCCCAGGTGGCGTACAAGGGTGACCGCAGGTTGCGCGTTGGATTATTCATAGATTGAGAGAATTTGGTGAATTCTGCAGGCTTGATCACAAGAGCAACCAGACTACCAGACAGTAACGCATGGTGGAAAACTTTGCTAATATATATATATATATTATCATATCACTTGCAATGTCAAACTACAAATATTACTACTGTGGCAGTGCAACTTTCGTGGCTAATTTGTTTCGTGCTTCCTTTTTTTGCCATTCATTTGGAGCTGTACTGAGACAGTTATATATCTTTTATTTTATTTTAAGATGTATAATTATATTTTATTTAAATATAATATGATCTTCAGGAATTTTCTTAAATGTCTTGTTTATATCATGCGATTTTCTTTCTATGGTTGCCCCTTTTCAATTTTTAGTTATCATATTATCATGATATTATGGAACCTGGTTAATTTAAACTCAACATATTCATAAATGTCAATAAACACGAAATCCATGTTTGTCATGATTAAAAAAAGAATAGATCGCAAAATTGTATCAAATGAGTAAGAATTTTATTTGTATGTAGACCCATTTCTACAAAAATTACAGCACGTAATTCAACAAACGGGCGAATAAATAAGAGCATTATAAGAGCATGAACAGCAGATTATGACAATTAAATGTTTCGTTCACTTCCGTCGGCCCTTTCTTCCTTTTGCTGCTCCCTTCTTCACTCCCTTCATAATGCCCTTGAACTGTCCTTGGAATTTTGCCTTCTTCCTGAAATATGAAATTGATCAATGTTATATGTATACATATAAAAATCAAGTAAAATCCTGCCAGGGCATATACAAAGTATATGACAGAATTGAGTTCTCTGGTAGCAGATTTTTTAAACATTTTACACCTTAGCTTGACATATTTAATTGCCCGGAATTACCTTTTGTTCAGAGACTGCATGTTGAGTGGAATATAGGCAAAAGGATCAGGCTTATTCTTCTTCTTAATGTCACCTCCTGCTTTCTGTAAGAGAGAGTAACAGTCACTTGTAATACTATTATGTGTGATATACCAGCAGTGAGCTCTGGTAAAGTGGCGGGTGTTACCACATTCTGTACATATTAAATTGGCAATACTACTTAATACATCTTACCAGGAGTAGATAATAGGGAGGAGTGTGACATCAATAAACAAGGGAAATTCGTCATTTACTAGCCTTATAATACCTACGATTTACTACACGTAACTCATCCAACTTGAGCTCAAATCGGACACAGTACATTCGCCCATCATCGTACGAAATCGTTTCCTCGTAGACACCCGCAATCCGTAGATACAGCCTAAAGCTGGGTTTACACTATCGATTTTTGTCAGCAAATCGTGCCGATTTCAAGCGACTCCAACTTTGCCCCCGACTTGACCCAAATAGATGTTGGTGTTTGTAATGTTTGCATGTTTTCTATGGGTTTCTTGGAGTGATAGAG
>NW_014578651.1:57992-60880 GCF_000485595.1 Priapulus caudatus
GGGCGAGTCTCGAAAAAGTGTAGACTTTTTACGCTTGTAAAAATGTTGATAATTGTGAACGACCCCCAAGGGGAACGACCCTTTGCTTCACAGCAGACTTAATCACCCTGTTTGCCTGCTCGCACAGCGTGACAAATGCTGGGACTCGCGCTATAAATTAGCAGGGTATAATTAGGAGAAAAAACAATTTCAGGAGCTTCAGGTGATGAAGTGCAGGGCATTTTTGGGGGACCTTTTTCAGGAAAAAAGTGTGTCTGGAAAACACGGCAACGAAGATCGTTACTGACACACGTAAGTATGCACGCTAAGAGCGATCGACAGCCACATTGTAATTGCTGCATATCAGGTGGGAAACACATCTCAGACTGACAACGAAAACCAATCTACCCTGATCATCTTACATCAACGAGAGCATCAGTTCTAAGATTCGATGTCAAACAATGACCACCCGCTCACCGCTTTTGCTTCGCTTCTTGTCTTCCTCGCTCTCCGTGATGATCATGCGCCCGTCGGACGCCATCTTGAATTCAGTTTTGCTCTTCTTCTCAACACTGGCTGTGGCCGGCTTCGTGCCTATTCACACACACAAAAACAGTAAACAATTATACGACGATCCATCGCGGCCAGCTACATCACACAATGAGGATACACGTGACCACAACCAAAATAAAGAACAGACTGCGCATTGATACCGACATCACTGGAAAGGTGAATCATGGAAAGGTGATTGATGTCAGAGGTAAAAAGTACGTTAAAAGGTGACGGCTTCATAATAATTACATACACAGTCTGCAATATAATCAATCTGTAATCATCAGTAGTAGCCTGCGGCTCACCCATGACCTTCCTCGCGACCCCCGGATCCAGAAAGTCCACGATGTCTTCCTCTCCCTTGTCCTCGAGCCAGGCAGCCGTCGTCTGCTTCCTCGCCCGCCTCGGCTTCTTTCTCGCGCTGCCCGCCTCCTCCCCCTCCTCCAGCTCAGAATCAGTATCCCGCAGAAGATCGTCAAGGCTACAGGTGCGCGAACGAGAAAACAAACAAACAAACAAACGATGTTGCTGACAATATGCCACCTGTGACCTTTACCGAAGGTCAAAAATGTCATTTTTGTGCGAGTAGTTTACGATTGAACAAAACCCACCCTAAAAGCTCAAGTTGGATGAGTTACGCGTAGTAAATCGTAGGTATTATAAGGCTAGTAAATGACGAATTTCCCTTGTTTATTGATGTCACACTCCTCCCTATTATCTACTCCTGATCTTACATAAATGTCTATTGTTACTGTTAACCCCACTGGCGCCACCTATCGTTTGATAAACGAAACACAGAAATAACCTCATTGCTTGATCTTCAGGCATAAATATCTCGTAGACATTGCCAATAAAAAAGCTATTACACAGCCACACTACTCACAACACATTACACTGATTATAGTACAAAGTTATATGTCTCTTCCACTTACTCAATTTCAGAGTGTTTTTGCATGATTTATCACAAGAATTATTATTATTAATATGTCATATTTATTATAATTATCGTTATATTATTATTGCTTGATCATTACGCTGCCTATACTACAAACCTTGGCTTTGTAGTCCAGTCCACTGGCACTTCTCTGATCTTTGAGAGTCCGCTTTGCCACGGCTATTGGGCGATGTATCCCGGTCCCACCAGCTGCAAGAAATTAATCAGACTGTATTAAAAACATATTTAATTTTATGTAAAAATTTTTTCAATTTCAAATTTTCAAATTTTCATATTTTATGTAAAAATTTATGTGCCGTGATATTTTTGCACTGAAGTCTGTCACGTCTTCGCTGTCATTTATGTATAACGTTTATACTAACATCGATTGTACATTGATTCAAACATACTTCAAGCGCATACATACATACTACATTCGCAATATAAGCATATGCAATATTAGAATCAATTAATTATTAATATTATTATTGTTATAATTATAATTATTACTATTATTCACAGACCCGTGGTGTGTGCATTAATGTGTGTAGCACGTACCCTTGTAGCTCTGCGCCGTCACCTGCCCAGCGTTGTCGTCATCGCTGTCAGCGTCACGCGCGCGCTTCTTGCCACCCTTCCTGCCTGCCGATGACACATCCATTGTCTCCATCATGTCATCAACGTCATCCATGAGCGTCTTTGCAGCTGCAGCGATGAGGGGACGCAGTCATAGTCACGCCTCGAGCCGTAACCACGACACGAGGGACGCGTGCGCTGATCACAACGCGATAACATGCGCACATAACGTAACATGTGTGTAATAGAATAAATGAATCGAGCAAAAACAGCGTTCCTCTTCCATCGTCTCAGGGAAAGTAGTCGCGGTCGTGGCGTAACTATTACAAGAGAGAGGCAGGCGGCGAATCTGCCACGCTATGTAAATATGCGCGTAAACATTCGAGCGGTCATTCTCGTTACGATGATGACATTTATGAGCATCTCGGCTGCAGTGACAAGTGATATTATCTCCTTATGCTTCTGATTACACAATAATCACCACAATAAGAGCGTAGCTAGAGTAAGGGGTCGTTCACAATTATCCACATTTTCACAAGCGTACAAACCGTACGCTGGGGGGGGGGAGAAAGTCAATGCCCGTCGTGCGCTGGGGCCCGCCATACGCTTTCAGCCTTTCCGAAAAATGTCGATCAATTTCCCGCGCCGCGCGCCTCAGCCGGCATCGTGCGCATCCTCACGCCGCGACGCGCCGAGCCTTGGCCGTGCCCCGCGCCCCGCACGGGCCCGCTGAATGAACGAACCGAGCTATAGCTAGCTAGCAGCCGAGTGCAGTGTAAACAACCGGCACGATGGCGGTTTTGCATGTAATTCATATACATGTATCTCTATGTAGAATAGTGTGAAA
>NW_014578651.1:62472-64131 GCF_000485595.1 Priapulus caudatus
AGAGAGAGAGAGAGAGAGAGAGAGAGAGAGAGAGAGAGAGAGAGAAAGAGGGGGGGAGGGAGAGCGAAAGCCAGGTGAAACCTAATTGGTTCTTGGAGTCAGGCGACTCTGACACATGCAATGCTAATAGTCTAAGAATCGGCTTCACCAACCAAGCTCCGATTGCTTTTTATGAAGCCTTACAGTTTTGCATAAAATTATAAATGTTTCATGGAAAAAAACAAGCCGCAGTACAAAATTCATACGCTGTGCATCAAAGATGAATTTATAAGGAATGAATGCTTTTTCAAAATCTGGCTAAAACTTTGTAGCAACGAATTTGATAGCAATGAATGAGAGCTGTGAACGGTTCCTGTTGCACCGGAATTTTTCCCGTTTATTTGTTTCCATATCCGCTGTCGTTCGCTGCAGAAAGGATACCTTTCCGGCTGGCCTCTGTTCTTCCCTCCCTCAGTCTCATCTTCCTCGTCCTCATCGTCGTCATCGCTGCCACCTCTTTCTCCAGCCAGCTTCTTCCTCTTGCTTCGTGCCAGCTCTCTACGTACATTCGACAGCACCTTGTGGTACCTCTCCGGTGACATGCCATGCACCATCTCGTAACTGTGAGACAACACGCGGAAGGGGGTTTATTATTATTATTTTTTATTTTTTTATTATTAATTTTTTTATTTTTTTATTTTATTATTATTATTAGTAGTAGTAGCGCACTCTACAGGCCATGTTCATTAATCTGTTAAACACGCTCCCTAATCGCACGCCAACATCCTAGAATCACTGAGAGCAGCATAATAGATTGAAATACATACAGGCAAACATGCTCTATTAAATACAATATCTGTCCACAAAAGACACTTTTGTTAAATTTCTTGATTGAATCCTTATGTACAGGTTTAACTGCTTATTATTACTATTGTTATTATTATTATTGTTGTTGTTGTTGTTGTTGTTATTATTATTATTGTTGTTGTTGTTATTATTATTATTATTTATGACGTTACTTGCGATAACAGTATACGCACCCAAACTTCTTGATGAGCTTCGTAAATATGGACTTGATCTTGAAGCGGAAATGTCTGCTCGTGTCCTCATTCATGCTCGATAAACTAGTAATCTGCAAGAGCAGCGTTCACACGTATCGTGTCAGTATTGTGCCTCATTGAGAGACAGCCAATTTCTAAGAAATGAGTAATCACTTTTGATTCACTATCCTGATCATTGCATATAAACACAATGGTGGTTATTTCTCATTAACTCGGACACACGATATCTGATAACGGTGAGCAAAAAAGATACTAAGCGTGGCTTCATACCTAACATGTTCATCAACTTCACTCACAAGCTGGTGTTGATGCTGTGTGTGGCTACACTCACTAACACTGCTTCACTCTCCAGCTGCTGTAGATGCTACACTCACTACCACTGCTTCACTCACCAGCTGCTGTGTGTAGATGCTACACTCACTAACACTGCTTCACTCACCAGCTGCTGTGTGTAGATGCTACACTCACTAACACTGCTTCACTCACCAGCTGCTGTGTGTAGATGCTACACTCACTAACACTGCTTCACTCACCAGCTGCTGTGTGTAGATGCTACACTCACTAACACAGTATCACTCACCAGCTGCTGTAGATGCTACACTCACTAACACTGCTTCAC
>NW_014578652.1:0-1640 GCF_000485595.1 Priapulus caudatus
ACACAGATCACGAGTCAAGTCTTTACGCCATGTTTACACCGAATCCCGTTAGTACATCGCTATGCATTATGGGACTGACAGGTACATGTATATACCGGAATCACTCTGGACAATGAAACGAACCTACAAGCATACGTTTACACAGTATATCAACAGGGGTCACTTGTTACGGGTCTCGAGAAGATAGACGGACAGTGACAGACAGATTCCCCCATTTATGTAGTAGATTTTATTATATTCTGTTCTGTTCTATTATGTTATATAGATATTATCAGGAGTGTATATTATATCATATATGTTACATGGCAGCAGCTAACATGTGTCTCTGTGCTTCAGGTGAAGTTGATAGATGAGTTCACACATCCGCGGACGCAGCAGCAGAGTCGCTGCTACCGCATCGTCTACAGACACATGGAGAGGACCCTGCAACAGTCAGAGGTCAACCTCGTTCACACCGACATCGGCAAAGCCGCCGTTAAATCTCTGCAGGTGGAACTGCGATAACATCCCCAGTCGTCTGGACGGCAGTGCGCGCAGACAGACGCTGAGCAGATCGTATGCGATAGGGGCGTGTGATAGCGCTTAGTGTGGGCGTTTAGTGGTTGTGAACTATGTGCTTGATACTTTGATATAATGAAAGACACTATATATAGTGTCTTAAAAATCTGTCCATTATATAACTGTCAATAATAAATGATTGAATTGTAGTCATTTTTATACATTCTATTTTTTTCATGTATGGTAATCTACCGCGATGTAATAAAGCTTAAGCTTATTTTATTTGATTTGAAAAATGGTGATTTTGCAAATAAAATGATGTATTGCGGAGAAACAAGCCTGGCATTTCAAGGTGAAAATTGGATTATGTTGAAGTTGTAAACATCCCAAATGAAAGAAATAAAACACTGCTTATATGTGATATAAATAAATTTTTCTATGAGAAATGAGAAATTCATTTTAGCATTTAAATATGGTAACATTCATTTATGTGACACGTGACCACTATTAAATCACTACCCTGTTAGGTTGGAGGATGTGACGCATAGTCAGCCAACAAATCGGAGGGCCCGCAGCTCGGGCACTAAAGCTAGCTGACGCAATGTTTTGTGGTTGCATTATTTAGGCTGGCTATCGTGTGTGGCAATGACATGCACATGGAGATGGGTGGATGGTTACTGGTAATTTAAAACGAATTCTTTCAATGTATGGCCACTATTCGACTGCGCGACTGTTTTTCAGGCACAAATGTGGTGTCGGTTAGTAAATTCGCGATGATTTTTTAAAACACTGGACAACATATGACAAAACTCTCATGGTGCACAGCTAAAGTACGTGGCTACCTATCTTTAATAGTGCCACTCGGCCGAAAACGGTCAAACTACTATTTTTCAGCTCATGAAATTCAAGGATCCTATGAAGGATTTATCGGCTCTCATCAGGCGCGTAGCCAGGATTTTATTTTGGGGGGGGCGGCAATGCATGAGCACGTGAAGTGCCCTTTATTTCTTCCTGGACACCCCTTTTCAAAAATTCTGGATCCGCCCCTGGGTGTGTGTGTGTAAGCTGCCGAAGGCCACTTTGGGGGGGTTTGGGGGCCCCCCCCCCAAGATTTTTTTTAAAAATTAGTGCATTCTGAGAGC
>NW_014578652.1:2220-5630 GCF_000485595.1 Priapulus caudatus
GGGGGTCTGGGGGCATGCCCCCCCAGAAAATTTTGAAATATTTAAGCCATTTTGGGCCAATATTTGAGCCGTTTTGGGGGGGGGGCGACCGCCCCCACCGCCCCCCCTGGCTACGCGCCTGGCTCTCATGTGACATGTGAATAATTTTGTGGTCGGCTCTCATGTGAATAATTTTCAACATTTGATGACAGATGGCGCGGCGATCGTCCCTGCAGAAATGCATCCCAAATGGGTGTTGTTACAATGTCATGTGTGTGTTGATTTCCACATCTGCGTCGTTTTAGTTAGAAATGTGACAAATGTCTGTATTTCATGACGAAGTCGAAATAGAAGACTTCGAGTTTGACGAAGAAAGCGACACATATTACTATCCTTGCCCATGTGGGGATAAATTCGAAATAACAAAGGTAAATACAGCAACTCCAAGTGCAAGTCCTCCAAGTTCGTATGAAAAGTATTGCCATTGGCAGTGTCTAAACGACCGGACCCGGTTTCGGAGTCCTGCAAACTAAACAACCGTGATTGATAAAATAAATAAGTGACAAAATTAGCCAATCAGAGGCGATATCCGGTTCTTTAGATTACTGATGTGTGGAGCCGGATCCGGTTGTTTAGACACTTCCAAAACAAAAGTAAACACACACAACGAGACAACTGACAAGTAAAGCTAAATTCCAACTTCCAAGGCTGTTTCGCTGGCTGCCTAACATACGGTTTGGTAGGAGTGGTTCTCTAACGCGAAGGTATTGATTATCGGCCAGTGGAGATCCTGTATCAAAATGCGACGTTGTAAATTATCTGGTCAATAATTCATTAATTGCTTTGGTATTGCCAGGTCCAGGATGGCAGGAATGGGTATTGTTAATAATAATACTAGTGCACGAAGGGTCGTTGTCGTATAATGGCGTATAATAATATGTACCTGAGGTAACCATCTGATATGGTTAGGGTGTTAGGGTTAGGGAGTAGACGTAGGCGACTTACTCGCCGACACCTCGGGTACTACATATACGACAACGACCTCTTCAGCATTACTAGTACGTATTAGTTTAGTAATACTAATAGTAATATTTATATCGTTTGTAAATTTCAGGAGATGCTAGAGATGGGAGAAGAAGTAGCTACGTGTCCTAGTTGCTCTTTGATTATACGAGTTATTTATGATCCAGTAAGTGAATGTCAGTAAAGCCTCATTTTAAACATCGTAATGTGTGACTGGTGGCATTTGAAGTGAAACACTTGACTGTTGATGTTGGATGATTGTTTTGCAATACAACATTGAATTTTTCTATTCTTTGGTAAATAGCCAAATGGTGCAATGGTAAATAGCAACACTATTTAATGGTAAAATTTGATATAATTGTCTCCATCCATAACAGTTAGATGATATTATCAGGAGCTAATAATGACAAAGGAGTAAGACAGCGATTTGGTACTGATTTCACTACATTTTTATTGTACGAGTTTGATGTGAATAAAAATACAAATGTATACAAACATGAGCTTATTTTGTTCACTGGTCCTTATTCTATCTTCCGGTAGTATTACAAACCGCGTAGCTTCCCTCGTTTTGACATAATTCGTACTTTTGCACGACATGGTTTTCAGGTTAATTACCGTATTCTGGCGAGGCCAAGCTCTAAATTCGCACACACAGGCTGACACAGCTACTTGAAGGAGGCACAGCAGGGATCGCCTCAGGCAGCGCCAGCGGCAACTGTATGCGGACGGTTGCTATGCAAAACACATGTGCGAAAAGCTACAATCGGCTGGAGCGTCAGTTTACTCATAACGATTCATACACATCATTCCTCCGCGGGTGAAATAGTTCAGATATTTTACAAGCACAGCGTTTATTTAAAAAAAACTGCGGGATTCAACCATAAAAACAAAGCATTCTAACTATAGTTTAAATGTAAAATAGTTTTAATTTTTAAACCAAGCATGGGTGCAACGTAACTTAATTTCTAGGCGAATTTTCTGCACTCGACTAGGCTACGGCCGAAAAGCCCTGGCGCGCCTCCTTCAAGTAGCTGTGTGTGCGAATTTGGAGCTTGGCCTCGCCAGAATACAGTAACTAACGTGAAAACCATGTTGTGCAAAAGTACGAATTATGTCAAAACGAAGGAAGCTACGCGGTTTGTAATACTACCGGAAGATAGAATAAGGACCAGTGAACAAAATAAGCTCATGTTTGTATACATTTGTATTTTTATTCACATCGAACTCGTACGATAAAAATGTAGTGAAATCGGTACCAAATCGCTGTCTTACTCCTTTGTCATTATTAGCTCCTGATATTATGTAATGACTAAATAACTGTGGAAATTTGACGTGATACATCTGCTGTATTTTCACAGGAAGATTTTGACACAGAGGAAGAAGCAGCTTCTATCAGCAAAGTCGAACTAGAGGTGGTCAGTAAGTAGGCAGCATCCAGAGCAAACTGTTTGTGCCATTGACGTTAACACAGACTGCCTTTGCAATCAACATTAACACGGACCTACACACTCGTACGACGTAAACCTCACACGATGACAACGCTGCTACGAAGCTATCTCATGTCCGAGTGTCGCCGGCTGATGACTCGATCGCTTCCTTCCGCCGCGCAATCCGCGGGGGCGCCTCCGCGCAGTGGCATCCACATGTGTGTCGCGCGACGGGCGACCCCGCGCGGTGGCGCCCCCGCGCCGCGCGCCTACGTCTCCTGCCTCGACTGCAAGTGGCCGCCGGAGACGCGCGAGTGCTGGAAGTGCAAGCGCGTGACAGACCGCATGCGCGAGATGTTCTTCTGCACACCATGCGACGTCGTACAGTCGCCCGACCCGGCCGCTAACTACTTCGACGTGATGGGCATCGCCGCGACCTTCGACATCGACCTTGCGCAACTCCGCTCGCGCTACCGCGACCTCCAGACGAAGCTGCACCCGGACAAGTACGCGCAGAAGTCGGACACGGAGCGCGCTTACTCCGCGCTGCAGTCGACCGCCGTCAACAAGGCGTACTGGCGTCTCGCGGACCCGCTCAAGCGAGGACTATACCTCCTCGAGCTCAACGGCATGGGGTTCCGCGACGGAGAGGTGGAGGTGGACGAGGGGTTCCTGCTCGACGTGATGGAGACGAATGAGGCGATGGCAGCGGCGGCGAGCGTCGAGGCGCTGGCGGCGATCGGCGAGGAGAACGAGCGAGAGATGGCGGCACTCGTGCGCGACGTGGCGGCGGCGTTCGCTGACGACGACGTGACGCGCGCTCGCTGGCTGCTCGCATGCATGAAGTACAGAGACAACATCGGTGACAAGATCAAGCAGATCAGACAGGAACGATTTGGCATCGTGTGAACGCGCGCGCGGATGGTAGTGGGGTGAGGGTGGGGATGTAGGTTGGGCGAGGGTGGGGGCAGGGTGAGGATG
>NW_014578652.1:6662-8383 GCF_000485595.1 Priapulus caudatus
AAAAATACCGATTATTATTTGGTTTTAGTAAATTCGTAGGATATGTTATCTAGTTCCTGCTTTTTAATAAAGTATTGACGTGCACTCTACAGATTCTACTGATATTGGAAAATGGGAAGTTTACGATTATATCAAATCTGGAAGCTAGTTAGTCTAGTCTTGTTTCTAGATCAATTCCTGATGCAATTTCAGGGTCACTTTGCTTCCAGACTAGTAATGAGATGCAGAGAGTGGTCTTTTGGGATTTTCTCTGTATCATGTTTGCTGTGTGATGTTAGAAATAAAGATCGTTTGTTTTAGATAAAGTGGTTTATTTAGTATTGTGTGTCTCTACAAGTTTACAAGCTTCTGTATCAGTAGTATCAGGAGTAAGATAATATAGGATTATATACCTATATTATCTTACTCCTGGTAGTATGACATTTAAAAATTGCTTACGTTATGATTTTCAAATATTTACGTGGATAATAATGAAGTGTAGACATGCATCTAATATGGTCAGTACAGGGGGTATCTCAGCACAGTTTTCTCTAATAAATTTTTGCCAGTAGACCTGTGTTTATAATTAGGAGAGCACCCTAGCCTGTAGGGTACAAAACACATACTTTATGCCCTCGCGTCCTTCCCTTTGCCTCCCCTGTCCCTCGCTCAGCCTCCTTCTACCTCCCCCAGCTATCTTTCCTGCCGCCTTTCCTCAGTGTCCCACCCCTCTCTCCCTCAGCAAGCTATATTATGAAGTTTTCTTCAGTCCGTATTGCACGCCTGAAACTGTGCTCGCGCATGCGCAATATCTCCCGAGAAAAACAATATTTTGCGAAGATTATGCATTTAAAATGAAGAGGAGTTATCCTAGCATCGATTTATATGATAACATTCTATCAGTAGACATTAGTTAAGAAATAGGAGAAATACGTACATTGCATGTAAGGTCCCTGCAGCATATACGAACTATTACACAATCTAGCTACGTTAGTGTGTTAGCGCATGCGCAATATCTCACCAGAGGAGTTATATTTTGTGATGAATATGCATTTAAAATGGTTAGGGGGTATCTCACCAATTATTTCCCTAATAAACTTTTATCAGTGGACCTGTGTTTATATTTAGGAGAGCGCCCTAGCATATAGGGTACAAAACATCTACTTTATGCCCTCGCGTCTTGCCCCTTGCCTCCCCTGTTCTTCGTTCAGCCTGCTTCTTCTTCTACCGCCCCCTGCTATCTTCCCTGCCGCATTTCCTCAGTCTCCCATCCCCTCTCCCCCTCAGCCAGCTATATTATGAAGTTTGCCTCAGACGGCACTGCATGCCTAACACGTTGCGCGCGCATGCGCAGTATCACCCGAGAGAAATCGTATTTTGCAAAGATTATGCATTTAAAATTAAGAGGAGTTATCCTAGCATAGATTTATATGATAACATTTCATCAGTAGACATTATTTAAGAAATAGGAGGAAGACCTTGCATGTAAGGTCCCGGCTGCGTATACCAGCCAGTACACAATCTGGCTACGTTAGTGTGTTAACGCATGCGCAATATCTCACCAGAGGAATTATATGTTGTGGTGAATATGCATTTAAAATAGTTAGGGGGTATCTCAGCATAGATTTCCCTAATAAACTTTTATCAGTAAACCTGTGTATATAATTAGGAGAGCGCCCTAGTATGTAGGATACAAAACACCTACTTAATGCCCTCGCGTCCTGCCCCTTGCCTCCCCTGTT
>NW_014578652.1:13470-23467 GCF_000485595.1 Priapulus caudatus
AGTTAGGGAGTAGGCGTAGGCGACTCCCTAGACTCGTTAGTGTCCCAGAGTAGGCGAGGTACGGTCCGGCATATTAGATAGTCCCAGGGTACGTTCCGGTATACCGGACCGTACCCAGGGTACGTTCCGGCAGTACCCCGGGGGACATAGACCCTCTGAGCGTCACTGTGCAGCGTGAGGAATGGCGGCCAGTAGTGTGTGTGCATAGAGCATTTACAGGAAACTGTCGGCAATAATAGGTGAAAGAGAGTATAGAAACATTAAGAATTTTGTAGTACTAGTAGTAGTATTAGATTTCGTATTTATTTAGCATTATATTTTATTGAAACGTTTCAAGTGCCTGTGTGTGTGTATGTGCGTGTGCGTGTGCGCGTGCGCGTTTGTGCATATTCTCGCAATATGTTGTACAGTATATACATGTACAATGTGAGTACAGTATATAAGTGTTGAAGTGATGTGAACATATATAAGTTATGTTATAACTATAACTATTTTTAACTATAACTTGCATTTGATTTTGCGAAATATAGGAACAAATGGTGGCTAGGTGTTATAATATTAATAATAATATATAAAACATCAGTGCATGTGTGTGTGGTATAAATTCTAATGTAAGAGTATACGAATATTGTAACTTTATGTCACCATTCCCTTTCACTCAATCACTAATCCAGAGAACCCTAACTCGGTTGTGTTAACGAGTCACTAGATTTTGTGGATTAGTAATACTAATACACGGACATATCTTTCATGGATGATACTAGAACCAGTAATAGATGCTTCAATAAGATGAGAGTGATCTGTGATGGTGTAATAGATGTAGAGAAGAAGGAATGAAAGTGGCAGTAGCTCTAGTTGCACTTGTTTCTCATGGTTTATGTCATAGAATCAGTGAATAATTTTATTCAATGGTGAAATTCTCATATTTTTTTCATATTTTGATTATGAACTGATTGAACACTGTTTAATACATTCTGGGTAAGAAACAGAGAAATGGAGAAAAATCAATTTGGCATTTCAAACTACAGCATAAAGTCACGGGGGGAAGTCACTTGTTTCATTGAAATAGTCAGCTAGGCTTGTCTATCCATCAGAAATTTACATTTCACAATAAAATCTCTTCCGGGCACAACATTCGTTGTGTAACAAAACAGTACTTACCTAATTTGATAACCAGTGCAGTCCTGCAAAGTTTTTGTTCATTCGTAAGTTTTCAGTTATTTTGTCACTACTAATGACATACCGTACAGAATATGATGACACTGAGATGAAGCACAATTTATTGATATGGCTAGGCACTAGGCCACAACAATTTGGTGTCTGTGAGAGTTTAGGTCTAGATGCTGTACATGTTGCATGTGAATACAGTATTGATCTTACGATCGACTGCAGTCCAAGGGGCTTACAAAAGTGCCTGCTCACTTCTCATAGAATGATGATCTGATACACCCCATCTGGCATCTGAAATAAGTGAAATGTGATTTATCTATGTATGTGCCACACATACATATATATGTGATGCAGTAAGTTAAAGTAGTGCCCATGATTAAAATGTAGTGAATACCCCCTAAACCTTTACTGCGCTCTGCCATGAGTAAGCATACGGGCCGTATCCAGCATGCACGCAAGAGCAAAATGTTGCACACATATGCGCCGACCCACGCATTTATCCATCCATTCCCGTTTTATTGCTAGCTGTAACTTAAAGAAGGGACTGTTCTCCATTTACGTTCAATCGGTTGTTGCCCAATACTTACTTTTACTTATTAATATACTTGTTAATTCGGTGTTTACTACTATTACTAGTATTAGATGCTTTTATGCTAGTCCTTACAGTACAACATGTTCAATGATGTATGTATAGATCCACCAATTATAGCATGATTGCCTGACACGTGTTGTACATTTATACTAATGTTCGCAAATTAAATCGTGAAGGTAATAATATCCAGCCCTTAGGAAGTCCATTATATGACGATAATATTAGGTCGGTAAATTATGAAGGAAGGCCAATTGCTTGCAGGGTTTCCTCCTAGAAACTGTGGAGTGTGAGTTGTCATGACTTGCATACATGTAAGAGTACATGCATTTTGTTCCACACGCTGATCAAAGTGTGAAACGTAGTCAACAGTATCGGAATTGGGTGGGAATTCTATGCGATGAATTATTGAGGTTTACGGCGTGCGTAGCAGAACGTAACAAAAACCTTGTGTTTTGCTCCCAGTCAGGTAACGTGCCACCGTGCCACGGCACAATCAAACCTGCGCTCACTAAACGCAGATTGGAGCGTAACCACGGTAACCTCATTCTCATGTTACATCATCGGGGGCAAGGACGATTTATGATATTATACGTAATTGCAGGGGTTTCGCTGTTGGTATGTGTGATGGAGAGCCAATAAAAGCAAATCCACTTCTGATGGGATGCATAGCTATGCAGCATTAAATAATAGATATATATAATATCAAGACCTAATAGATATTATTAGCTCTTGATAATATGGTTCTAGTCTATATGTGATGCATAGCTATGCGCGCGATTTAATAATAGACATGATATTATATAATATATATATATACAGGGTTCTGCCCACGGTGGGCGGCGGTGGGCGGGTGTGCCCGGCACTCGCGGTTGCCGCCCGGCACTTTATATCTCCGCCGGCACTAATTTTTTATATAAAAAAAAGGTCTGATATATGGGAAAATTTTCTGGGGGTCATGCCCCGGACCCCCCTAGATTGGCTTCGCGCCTACAGCGCTTGCATCTTGCGACCTGGATGCGCCCGGCACTAAAAAATCCTGGGCAGAACCCTGTATATATATATATTTGTATCCCCCGAACGAAGTTCGTGGGGGATACTATGGGTTTGGCATCGTCGCGCCGCCGCCGCCGTAGAGATTTCCTTGTGAACGCTCTACCGGCTTCAGTTTTTTTCGGATCATCTTCAAATTCGCCAATGAAGGTGCGTTATCTGTAAAGCGAAGACGCTATCTGTTTTTGGTGTAAGGCGGAGTCGTCTTACCATGCGTACACATTTTTGTCCAAATATTCAGAACCTGTAACTTCTGCCCCACTTTTTACCCGATTGCCATGAAAATTTACATCTGTATTAAAATTTATATTTAAATTTATATTAAAAAATTAAAATGAAATTTTTTTAAAAATATTAGCTATTAAAATGTGTATTTTAAATTCTATAATTTAATTTATGATTGCTCATCAAATATATATATATATAATATATATATATATATATATATATATATATAGTATAGCGACATGTTAATATCGGCCCTGTGCTGCCCAAATTCCCATGACAAATCTCGTAAAAAAACAGCAGCAAGTTACAGGTTCTTTACAATATTTCCACAAAAATGTTGTTACCACCTGCAACGGATGACTCCGCCCACACTAAAAAAACGATTGGGCGTCTGTCGCTTTACCATAACGCACCTTCATGCCAATTGGAAGATGCATCGAGAGTCGGGTAAAAACTGCCCACCACGTCACTTGCCACCTTTATTTCACCTAGCCTTGATCTTATCATATTCTCTTCCGCCTCTAACTCGAGCCCCTAATTGAGGAGCGCCGAGCTAAACACTTGTATGTTTACACATCTTGGGACGAAGGTCGGTCGATACCAAAACCACCACTGCGCTTGACCTAGTTTGAGCCGTTCACCGGCAACTTACATTTCCTTTCGGCCTCTAGGAGGTAACCAGATTGCCATTATACTGCCACATCTGAGCACACCAGTTGTCTAACAAACCTTGAGTTGTCTTCTTGACCTTATTTAACTTTACCTGCCTTCTACGCCTTACAGAGATATTCATTCATACTAGACGGACTTGCGGCGCCGGTTTTTGCGCGGCCAGCGCACAGCCGCGCGAAGCCGCGCCCCAACGCGAATACCGCATACCCCTTTTTGTCCACTTAGAGAGACTTATCTAGACAGGGGGTCTGAAAACGCCACTACGGCAAAACTGCGGCGCAATCCAACCGACATTTCCGATGGAGGCAGGAGCCCATCTCCAACGGCCCCTAACTTTTTTTGTCCGGCCGGTGGTGTGGCGCGCCTCATGGCTTAAGACTAGTGGACTCCTACAAGAAACCTCAAGAAATTGCCTGTCAATCAGCGATTGGACGCCGCTCGCTCGTTGGCCGCTACGCGGCATGACAGGCACTACTGCGAGTATAGAGTTTTGTCTATCACAGAGCTTTTTACAAGTGATCGTACGGCGCTCCACACGTGGGGGCGCGTCTAGATGCAAATGCGATGCCGCCGTTACGGCGCCTGGCTGCGGTACTGCCATGTTGAGCAACCTCCTGACCCGCGCTGCCCGTGGCAAACGCACGTTCGTGGACACTACGCTGGCGGGCGGCGGGCCGCAAATTTTTTCCCAAACGGTTATAACATAGGAAGGATTTAGCCGCTTCTGATTGCTGGAAATTTGAAAGCATGTCAGCCTCCAATGACTTGTAGTCCAAAATCCCCCAATTATCTACCAAAAACTTTTCCAACTTTCTGTTAAGTGAGCGGTAAAGCTAGTTTTAGTAGTGTTTTCCTTAAAACAACATATTTTCAGGTGAATAACCCAAAATATCATGACGCCGCTTGTCTTGACTGATTTGCTTTGACTGAAGAAAACCTTCAGACAAGGAGAACAAAACGCCGTTTGTAAATGTTTGCTTTCGCGTTTATGACCGCTAGACAAGTATACAGTTTTTCTGATGTATTTTCCGATGATAAGACACATATTTTTACTCATTCATGTATAACATATAATATTACTATAATTGCAAGTTCTTTTGTGCAAATGTTTATTTCATCTTAATCTTAATTATGAGAGGGTCTAGGCTATTACTTATCAGTTATGCTGCCCGAATTTCTGTTTATGTTCGTGCCGTGCGTCCTCATTAGTTTACGGGTTTCAGCCTCAGTGCTAAGAAACTCTGTTGAAAATTTTCAAGGATAGCCCGATATGGAAAAGGTCGGGGCCATGTGAAGTTTTAAATAACTGGCCCGAAACAAAGTAGCGTAGCCCGACAAAATGTACCTGCACCATTGCGCAAGAAAAACTGTGGTACTGAGACCGCTGTAGAGTGTTTGTAGGAAAATATGTTATAAATTGGATGCTTAGAACTTAGAAGTAATTGTGTTTTGGTAGCATTGAGACAATTGATAAAAACACCTATAAGAAGCCTATTACATTGATTAACGAAGTTGTATGAAATTATACACATATAAAAAAGGAATTTTTTAACAAGATAACAACATTTGAACAAAAACAATTTAAGTAAGGAAAAGCATTCATTGCTCGCTTTAATTTGCTAGGTGAAAAAGTCTACACATTTTACACATCTAACAGCCAGTAACTCCAGGATCAACTCGTCAACTGTTCTTCGTCCAATTCTGAGTTCGTGCGCCCAGAATCGTTGTCACTAGGAAGACAAGCTTAGGGTGTCACTGTCCACACTGCCTACAAGTTCTTGAAATGACCACCACTGCTTGTGCTGGCTGACTCAGCGATTTCGGTCGTGTTGTGCCTGCAAGCTCATGCCCATCAGTGCCACTGGCTGTAGCAGCTGCCTTGTTCTGCATTTTTTTCTGCTCTCTTTTGCCCTTCCCAAAACATAAGGCCTTCGCTACAGCCCCTGATTCAAAGATGTATTGCTGCAAGGATCAAACGTTTTCGATGGGAGGTGACGTGAAGTGAATCCATTAGTAGCGGCTTTAGAGAGTGATAATTTCCCCAGACTTGACCTTATGTCCGTCTTCACTGCCTTAACCATTCGGAAAGCCTCGCCTCACATTCTTCACTGGCACCTGGCCAGGTGCATAAATTAAATCTATCAAACCAATATTGTTGGTACTGATCGGCATAGAGCCGATTAACGCGCTCGCCCAGGCTAGGGACTTCATGTTGCTGCCTGGCTGCTATAAATCACGGGCTTTTAGAGGGCACCATTATTGCTGCCTTCCAGCAGCATCTACCCAGCCGTCTTCAAGACTGACTGGTAGTGCGCAGGTAAGCACTTTGATGCAAGTCTTCACCAAAAGCCTTGAATTTCTATAGGTCTTCGCCGGTAGTGGCCAAACCTTAAAATTAAGCACCCTTCATGGCTTCAATAATGCCTTGGCGATTTCAACCTGGTCATCAAGACTTGTTTGTCAGCCTGATAATAAATTGCCTTGTTTAGCTAGCATGAACTGGCTTCCTACAACCTGTACTCACCGTCACAAAAAAATCGACTTGCTTGGTAGATATGGGCCATCATGTTCTTCAATGCTGTATCAGAGCTTTCGCCTCTGCTTACTGATCCCATTATACGGGCCAGCAGTATGCATTTCTTTCCTGAAAAACAAAGTGACAGTCTGCTAGGACTGTTCAACACGTCTTGCCAGTGTGGAGGTAAAGCACTGTATCTTAAATGTGTCATGAGCTGCAAGAGGCCTGCTGCTTTGCCACTTGTTTGAAAATGAAAACACCTCGCATTGCCGAGTTCATGACGAGCCACCTGCTCCCAGTTCTACCGTTTATTTGCATCATAACAGCAAAAAAGTTTTTTAGTGCCCGATGGAGGTGAGCTGACCCATCTATGGTTCCAACCATCACGAGGTGGCATAAAAGGTTTTTCGCCCAGGCTAGAAAATGCTGCTTTAATTTTGATCGTTCAGGGCACTAGTTGTGATACAGGTAATTAGAGCCCTCAGCAAAGTGATGCGCTTTCTTGCTCTAAAGGCTGACTAGCTTTAAAGATGGCATCTTTATACGCTAACTCTAGCTGTGCAGCATAGCCAGTGGATTGCTAGTTGAACAAGGCCCTGCCTCTGTCGCAAGCAGTGGCCACACCATTATTTGATACCGAGCATCACTGCAGCGCCATCACTGCCATCCAACAGATCTTCTTTCTTACATCTTTCCCATTCCAAACTAGTGCTTCAACTGAGCTTTTCATGGCCCTAATATTGTCAGGCAGCATCACCTTTTTGCCCGACCAATGGCACACTTGAGGAAGTGCCACTGTATTGTGCCCTTATGCACATTCGAATGTAAAAATTCATCTCGCTGCACGCTTACATCACTGGTGCCATCTGAGAGTAATGCGGCAGACAAATTGTCTCCAGAAGTTATCCCTTAGGCTTCCATTTCTACCTAGTTTTTGGTTTTTACAATGCCATACTATGAACTGGTTTGGGGCTTCATCATTGTAGATAAGTACTGCCAACATCCAAGCCCTCTCGCTTGATCTATTTTGCCATCCATACAAAAAACTCAGTGTATGCCTCTCAGCCAGAGCACAGCTGCCATGCAAGTATTACGAAGATAACTTTTCCAGTCTTGACATGGTGGCCTCGTTCATTGTTCTGTATCATGAGCTCTGCTTCTGTCTTGCCTGGTGGTACTTGCCGCATTAGCAATAATCGTGGCGCACGGCGTTATTTTTGCACTAGCTTCGTGGATTTCACCGATTCAAGTTTGTGGTGATTTGCAGCCCTTAATGAAGTGTTGTCATTGCTTGGAAAGCAGAGTGACAGGTACAATTCATCACAGCGCTCTTGTGAATCTATCTTAAAGCCATGTCCTGCCTTTTTCACATGCCTCCGTGCATTGTTCTTGGCTTCCTTCTGTTGTTCAGTACCTATATTATTTAATACATTACTTATAATTATTATAAAGCTAGGCAGCAATTAATAATATACTAAACCGTCGGTAAAACATAATGCCGTGGTCAGAAAAAATGCATTGCTGGACTTTGTCTTAATCTCCTGATTATCCTTTTAGAAGTGTTGCGTGCAATTTAATTACTGATAAAGTGAAAATAATTTAGGCTAATATATAGGGTCCTACTATAACATTTTCAGTAATATTAAATTATAGATATATATATATATATATATATATATATATATCAATATTATGACAATAACATAAGTATATACAATGCATCAGAGCTTTCAAACAGTGTTTTAACAGCTGTTGTTTAACACACTGTTTTAAATTCTTGTCTCCGAATTATTTCACATTTAGGTAGTATTTCACTGTTTGAAACGTATATTACCCTCATTTACTCTTTTATTTTCATGCAATAGTTACTATTGAATGAACACAAAATTTACTTTAAAAACAATCTAAAACACTAGTCAATTCTATTTATACTTGGTAAAAACATATATTACATTTAGGTCACTTTCTAGCTGTTTTTACTAGGCGAACTCCCACTTGGAACCTGCTTTAAAAACGCCCAAAGCATGCCGCTTGCCATTTTCTGTATATTTTGTTGATTATAAATATAATTTTGAAATTTGTAGTATACAATCGCTTAGCAACATAAGTATCGTCCAGGATCGACGTGTCTTCTTTTTCAACCGCTAGATGCAGTAGACGCGGTCTTAGTAACACGAAATTGGCTCCGCCCCCAGCTTAACACTTTAATCGACTGCCGAAACATTTTCAGCATTTGACTTATCAATACTACAGTTATTTTTTTTTGCCCGTTTTCATAATTGTTTTATGACTTTGGCTAATGATTATTTGACATTATTATTTTTTCCGGAGAGTGAGGAAAAATCTGCGAAAATTTGGAATCGCCCAATAGAGAAAAAATCGCTGCGACCTCCTAGGCGTTGTCTTTAGCATCGTTTCACTCGCCGGTGCGCTACTTCCAGTCGCCATGTGGCACGGGCGACCGTCCATTTCGAGCACTGCAGCTTACCTCAGCGTTAAACACTAGGCACTAATACTAACGCACTACTAACGTACTAGTAATACTACTACTAGGTCGTCACACGACGTACGAGTAGTATATAGCTCTAGTACTGTCGTAGCCTACGTACCTATCTAGACCGTCTTACCTCTAGTCATACTGCCTCGTCAGCCCTAGCCTTCGCCCCTTCCTCGATCCTGCCCGACCGCAAGCTAGCTTACGAGGCGTGTGTGTGTGTGCATACGTACGCTAGTTAATATTACGAGAGCCCAGACCCCTCTCATAAAACTAAGATTGAGATGAGAAATAACACATTCCCGAAAGAATTGCCAATTATAGTCATACTTATATGTACATTACATGAGGAAAAGATATGTTGTTCATGGAAAATACGATCAGAAAAACGTAATTACTCTAGCGCGTCATAAACCCCAAACAAACATTTACAATATGGCGCGTTTGTTCTCTTGTCAAGAGGCCAAAAGCAAATCGAAGCAACCAATCAGAGGCCCTATATTCTTTGCCCTAATGTTATACGTTGGGAAAATTTTTTTCGCGGCTGGCCGAAAAACTGCGAGCACGTTGGTGGCGCCGGCCTGCAGTTTTACACGTAGCTAATCTGTAGATACTGCTGGCAAAGCAGCCACGAGCAAGAAATAGCTCGCCGCCCTGCCGGCAGCGCGCAACAAGCAAGCACGCGCCTTCATCATAAGGTCTATGTCCCCCAGTACTGCCGGAACGCTTACAAGGATACCGCAGTCCGGCTATACCGGAACGTCACCCTGGTCACTATTCATATGGAGTTTAGCGATTAACGTTAGGGTTCGGGTTCGGGTTAGCCGAGTTGAGCGGTAGACGACTCCCTAACTCGTTAGTGGAGTACGCGAGGCTACGGTCGGCATATTAGATTAGTGCCAGGGGTACGTTCCGGTATACCGGACCGTACCCAGGGTACGTTCCGCAGTACCCCGGGGGACATCTAGACCCTCTCAGCGCAAGCAGCAGCCAGCAAATGCCTCGCCGTACCGAGCCGCGTGTAGCTGTGGACGAAACTGCAGCGATGTTACGCTTCCGCTATAGCGGATTCGCGCGCCCGCCCCCTTCGGCCTCTCGCGAATTTCCGTATAGCGGGGCCAGCCGGAAATGCTTACATACAACACACCGCGGTTCGCCGTGCGCCCAGATCCCGCGGTGAAAGTTTGCGCGTCGTTTTAACCCTCTTGCGTCGCGGAACAACGCCATTCTTTGCCGCAACGCCATCTTGTACCCTGGTCTCTCTGGATATCTG
>NW_014578652.1:23477-37993 GCF_000485595.1 Priapulus caudatus
TGCGCGTATAGCGCTTGGGATCAACACCTCCTTTCGGCAACGCTTCTCTAGTATCCGGTCTCTCTGGATCACGGGGGATACATGTAGTTGGCGACAACTGCCCGTTTCTAGTATATAATTATTATAGCTCTAGTCTATATGTGATGCATAGCTATGCATGCAGCCTAACAATATTTACTCTTGATATACATGCTATGTAGCGTATATTAGTGAATACTCTATGATTATTATATTAGTACAACATCTAATAATACCTAGAGTGTACAACGGGAAACGGGAAATAGTATTATTAGTTCTTGATTAGTATATCAGCAAAGATTAGTGCATAAACTAATTGGACGAGCATATCTATCATGGAATCACATCACCGGCAACTGCTTATTTGCATAATTTTACATCAAGTGGCGGCGGCGGCGGCCGTAGCACGTGAATGGCCCTGCTGATGTGGATTGATGCATGGTTATGTTATGTTTACCTAAGCAGTGGTTTATGGTGGAGCTACAAGTGAATGGTACACGCAAGGTCAAGGCTGAGCCGGATTAGATGGCCAAAGTTAAAATAAGTTATGCTTGCAGATGCGCTGTTTCAGTGACGGGTGATTTAACAAGCCACTTGACTGCAAAGTTAGCATTGCATAGTTCCTAAAGTTCTAGACTTCCACCATGAGTCGTCTTCGGCATGGAATTCGTGAAGACAAACGCAGCGTGGAATTGTTGAGCAGCAGTCTTAGTTCCCGACTAGAATAGTTGACGCCTAACGTATGTGTGTGACGCCCTCCCCCACAATTCCGTGTAGTGTTGTGTATTGACATAAATTCTTATGTGTGATTAGAGTAATGGGAAATTAGAGTAATCAACTTGCACGTGTAATTAGAGTAATTAACTCGCACGTGTCTCGAAGAATGAAATTCCTTGCCTAGCGTGACGGTGTTACCTTTATGAATTATCGCGATTATCGCCAACTTTTTACGTCGGTATCGTAATTATTCAGTAATCGTTAAGTGAATTGTCGAAGCCAAGATGCTTGGATGTTTTTCTTCTCCTTCTGGAGTTCTGGCGTATCGTAATTATTGCATTTTAAATGTTCAACGATATGTTTACTGTTTAGCATTGATCGTTGAAGAATTCTGAGGCGTCCCGTACGCGTGCGTGTCGAGTGGATCACTTAACCTGTACCTGTGCAATACCTCTACAGGTGCTAATGGTTTTTACGACGGCGGCAACTGCCGTAACAAGCATCGCATGTGAGGGAATGCTACGCTGCTTAAACTGCGAAGGATTTTCGTGATTGTAGTTCGTCCCTTCTGTACTTGGCTAGCAACCCCTTTGTTCAAACACACACGCGCACCACAACACCACCCATAGCCTTAGGTCACGCCTCCTAGATGGTCCCTGTGACAGCCACTGAGGTTCGTGGGTGGCTGCCGACCAGGTGGGCGGGGGTCAGTCTACGTTGATGGACAAACAATGCTGTAGTTTAGCGGGTTGTGGTTCGCTTCACCCATCTATTATGTGGGTCAGTGAACACACAGGGTCAGGCGGACGGACTAGCGGCTCGAGGTTGCCCCCCTGCTCGCTCATACGGGACTCCATTTCATCTCTCTCTCTCTCTCCCCCTTTCTTTCTCTCTCGCGTCGACGTCTTCTCTCCTCCGGCACCAGGTGGCGATACGAGTGCTTAGGGGGCGCTGTGAGTGCATGCCAACGTCGTCAGGCTTGGCCTAGGGGGAGCCACGTGACGAAGTCAGCGTGCGTGGGGTTGGCGGGGAGACGGAAAAGGTCAAGGTCAAAGATGAGTGACGATCTTTGTTGGATGGTCGGCCGCCCCACCCACCACTACTGCTGACCCACCACCCTGCTGCCGCTACCCCACCAACCACCCCCACATCACAGCCCACCACCCCCTCTCCGCCGCCGCTATCCCACCCACCACCCACCACTCCGTCATCCACCACCCTGCTGCCGCTACCCCACCCACCACCCACCACTCCGTCATCCACCACCCTGCTGCCGCTACCCCACCCACCACCCCGTCATCCACCACCCCGTTGCCGCTACCCCACCCACCACCCACCACTCCGTCACCGGCGCCACACACCGCCCGCGCCGCTACTCACCACACCCCACCACTCTGTCCATCCACCACCCTGCCGCCGCTACACACGACCATGTCACTACCGTCATCGCACCACCCTGCGCCGGCTACAGGGACGACGCCACAACCACCCACCACTCTCGCCACCCACGTGCACAGCCGCCGCCGCTAACAGCACTTCCTCCGCCACCTCACGTCACCGGGCCCGCGCCGCTACACCACCCCACCGGCACCCCGCCGCCGCTATCACCACCCACACCACTCCGTCACCACCACCACTCCAGCCACTTACACCACCCACGGAGCACTTCCGCCACGCCACACAGTCCTCCGCCGCCGCTACACCACCGCACACCGCTACGCCACCCACCACCCGCGCGTACACCCACCCACACTCCGCCACCCCCACCACCACTCCACCGCTACACACGCACCCACGCTACTCCGCCACCCTCACCACGCCACCGGCCCGCTACAGCCACCCCACCACCGCGCCGCCCGCCCCCTCACCAGCTACACCCCACCACTTCGCCATCCTCCGCACCGGCGCGCCGCTACAGCCACTCACGCACTGCCGCCACCGCACACCCCCGCCGCCACGCTATACACCACCCACGCTACTGCCGCCACCTCACCACCCCGACGCCTCTACACACGCACGCCAGCACCCCGCCGGCCGCTACAACCACCACTGAGGTCCACTGGCCGCCAACCCACGGAGCACCCCGCCGCCGCTACTGCCCACCCCGACCACTTCCGCCACCACCACGCCACCCGCCCTACAACCGACACCACTGCCGCCACGACACCCGGACCGCGCCGCTACACCACCCCAGCACCGGCCCGCCGGCCAGCTACACCACCCACTCACTTCGCCAGCCCCACAGCACCGCCCGCGCGTACTGCCACGCCATACCACCACCACTAGGCTGTCACCACACACCCCCTGCCGCTACACCACCGCATACACTCGCGTCATCCACCCACCGCTGCGCTGCTACACCACCCACCACCCATCACTCGCCGCCACGCCACCACCCCACCGCCGCCGCTACGCAACCCACACCCCCCAAACCACCACGCCTCCGCCGTACACGGACCACCCACGCACCCACCACTTACCACCGCCACCCACCACCGTCCGCCGCGCTACACACTTACCGCCACCCGTCCGGCACCAACCCTCCGCCGCCGGGCTACACCACCGCACCACCCCTGCCGGCCGCTACAGCACCCACCACTTCCGCCACGCCGATTTCACACTCGACGCTACAAGGCCACCACACACTACGCGCACCACGACACCTCCTCGCGCCGCGCTACACCACCCAGCACCCCGCCGCCGCTACACCACCCACCACTCCGCCACCCACCACCACTCCACCGCTACACCACCCACCACTCCGCCACCCACCACGCCACCGCCGCTACACCACCCACCACTCCGCCACCCACCACCCCGCCGCCGCTACACCACCCAGCACCCCGCCGCCGCTACACCACCCACCACTTCGCCACCCACCACCCCGCCGCCGCTACACCCACCACTCCGCCACCCACCACCCCGCCGCCGCTACACCACCCACCACTCCGCTGATGAACCAGTTCTACTGTCATGACCCGAAAATGTTGCCATCCCTGCTATAGTAGTAGTAATTAGGCACAGCATAGACTTGGCAGTGAGAGAGGGAAGGGGGCCAGAGGGAGGGGGGAGGCAGATATAGAAGGGGTGTTCTGGCACGCACAGTCGCTCCCATTGATCGCAGCGAGAAAGAGAGAGAGAGAGAGAGAGAGAGAGGAGTGGTGGAGGTTGCTGTACGTATCTCTGTGTCTCTCTCGGCCAGCCAGTCGCCAGTCGTTGGTTGTCGTACGTGTGAGCAATAAGGAAGTGATCCAGTTAACCGATGCTGTTTGCAGACATTCACACAGATCTACACCAGCCATCAGCAGACGCACACGTGTCTGCGTGAGTGGCTCCTATCTCTGCGTATGTGTGTGTGCGTGCGTGCGTGGCGTGCGTGCGTATGCGTGCGTGTGGCAGTTCTCAATATATATAATTTAGAGAGAGAGAGATAGAAGCTGCTATAGATCTGGCAATTCTTGGAGATAGCCTTGCCTACGTCTGTGTCTTGCAACTCTTGGGGATAGATAAGAGATAGATTTGCCTATATCTGTGTCTGGCAATTCTCTAACACGGATCCGGAACGGTACGTCGGAGTGTCGTTTCGTATCGCGGACCGTCGTGCATTGTGCGCCGTCGCCGTCGCCTGCGCGCTGTAGCAGGCGATTAGTGCCGTAAGTATGTGTACGCACGCGCACCCACGCACACGCACGCACGCCCGCACATGCACCCACGCACACCCACGCACACGCACACATTCCTCCATAGATTCACTCCATCATACATACACTCAACAATCACTCGACTCAAATCGCAACTGACATCAAACGCGAAGAGAGGGGCAGATATGATGTAGTGACTGTAGTACCCTGGTAAAAGTCAATACAGCGTTGACTCAGGCACGTTATCTCTCTCTTTCTCTCTCTCTCTCCCTCTCTCTTGTTGCTGTTTGAGGCAGCAATTACTTGTGTCAAGTGTTTCGAAGGAGCGTGCGTGTCGAGTGCGATTAGTACAAGAACACATGTATAATTGAGGATTTGACTTTTTATCTCTCCTAAGTCGTCGTCATCATCATCGTCATCGTCATCATCATTATCATCATCGTCATCATTATTATCATCATCGTCATCATTATCAATCATCGTCGTCGTCACCGCGGCTGCAGCGTAACGATGTCATTGTGCACAGGTTTTGTTACCTGTAATCAGGATAGCCTCGGCCAGGTGTTGAGCGCGTGGGCGGGCGGGCAGTGCTGGAGAGAGGGGGAGGGGGAGGGGGAGGGACCTGTGTGGTGACATTCCAGCACGTATTACGTGACAGAACACGACCCAGGGCTTAGTGATCTACTACTTGCTCTGCCTGCCTGCCTGCCAGCCTGGGGCAGCAGCAGCACCACCAGCAGCAGCAGCAGTAGCAGCACCACCACCACCAGCAGCAGCAGTAACAGCAGTAGCAGCAGCATGACTAGCAGCAGCAGCACCACCAGCACCACCAGCAGCAGCAGAGCAGCAGTAGCAGCAGCAGCAGCAGCAGCACAATCACCACTAGCAGCAGTAACAGCAGCAGTAGCAGTAACAGCAGCACCACCACCACCACCACCAGTAGCAGTAACAGCTCCTACTCGCCCACACCGCATGTTTGATCGCCGGAACATACTTTAAGGACGTCCAGTTCATGATCAAATCTATGGCGGTCATAGCAGCAAGCAGTCTCCCAGGCTACCGTTCAAGAAAATTCCTAACTCCTACCCACAGCACACTAGCAGCAGCAAAGGCGTTTTCAAGTATTCACAAGCCACCACCACAGAATGTTTGCAAGATGTATATCATTATCATTAAGTCATCCGTTACATCTCTGTAACGCACCGTAAATTACAGAAGGAGTTCGCGTGCCTTGAAAACGGCGCATGCACACCGTCCGGAGCAGACAGGCCGGGCGCGTAAACCAAGCAAGGCTTGGACGCGGGGATGGTAATCGCCTATCTCACGCAACCGTGTAACGGCCCGCGCGCCAGGACCGGTTTCCCGGGGCAGCAGTAACAGCAGCAGCAGCACGACGCCCGAACAGGTCACCACAGCATATCCTAAGGTGACGTAAAACCATAGTCTTACGAAAACTATTCTACACTACCGACCACTGGCAGATCGAGTACGAGCTACACGCTATGGCTGAACACAGAGTGCAAGCTCAGTGGCCGATATGAATTAGCCATTAATGCGTTTTATCCTGACGACCAGCCAGCTCGGTAGGCCAAACAGCAGCCGCACAACTACTACCCGACGAAGACAACTCGAGCACTAGGACATTCCATAGTAAATAACAGTATACAATATGCATCCGAGCGAGCTATACACGCACCGAAGCAGCGAGTAGACCAGCAGTCACCGTGCACCCACCCCCCACTTTACTGGGAATACCAAATCATAGCATCCAGAAGTATAAAAAGCCCAACTACCGCCCCACGTCAGCCATCCACTAGTCTAGATGGATCAGTGTGAATGATTCCATCGCACAATGTAGTCTGTCCTTTAGCTTGCGCGATAGGCCCAAGCGGGTGGACCACCGCAAGCTCGGGACAGCCACAGTACAGCACACCACCACTGCCACATTGGCGGGCAGCAAGCTAGTTCAGTGAACATACCTAAGCGCGACCACCAAACAGGCTATCAATCGATAGGCGACACAGATTCCTCTGACGCCCATTTTTTATCAGCTAGTACACCAAACATGCGCGCGAGCACGGGACCTACACCTCAGCCATAGAATCGTCTTGCTAAAGCCTAGGACGTCTCTCTTAGTTCACGACGTTCCCACCGAACAGGCTAGCGGCCAGCTAACAGCAAGCCAAAACAAGACCGACTACTCACAAAGCATGTATCACACAAGCAGCCAGCAGTATTAACAGCAACACCACGCCACATCGAGAGAAATCTAGGACTGCACGCCTGAAAAACACAACGTATTTGACGATCAACGAGCAGAGCAGTTTTCCTATGAGGTCAAGGCACCCGGTTTTGTGGTACAACCCGGTTTTATCTGGCACACGAAACAGACCCGACGTAAGTTTGCCTCTCTACCCGCCGTCAGACTAGTTCAGCAGTTACACAGCAATAGGCGATGAAAGCTTTACGATCGAGGCGTGTCCCGCATTAAGCGTGCACGCGCCAACCCATAGTACCCCACCACAGCAGCAGTAACCAGCCCACCCCCCAGCAGCGAGGCAGTAACGTTAGGCATGTGCACGTTACTCCATGTTGGCGACACACCTGGCCCACCACCCCCTTTCAGAGAGTGGGGACCGCTGCCCGCTCAGGACAATCGCTGTAGAAACAGCGCGGGCCAGTACGGCGAGCCGCAGAAACAGCACCACCTGAGAGGGGCGACATTAGTACCCCACGGGCCGCAAGCCCGATAGAACACGGGTAATAGGGAATGCTTGTTCCAGTGGGATGACGAGAAAGTGCCTCTAGCGCGTTTAACCGTTCCCATTTCCAGACCCAAGCCATGCAAAGTCAGCCAGATTTGAGAGCAAGCACAAAACGCGACACAGCTGATAAGCAGCAGTGAGACGAGCGTGAGACTATGATAAGCCAGCATACCCATAGCCTAACAGTAACCAAGACAGCACAGTCGACAGACTAACACCCAGCCATCACAGGGAGTATACCCGCGTTTGTACCGCAGCCGGGAACACAAGCATTGCAGTCATATCATGCAGCAAGCAGATCTTCAGCCCAACCGACGCAGCAGCCAGTAAACGCAGTGTAACGGCTAGAAAGCATCACTAGCGGCTCTATCTCAACCATACTCTACACCGCGCATCGAGACTCCAGCTCGCAGATATGCTTAAGAGTCTGGGCCAGCAGTAACAGGCGACCACCCCACACCAGCAGTAAACAGCAGCACAGAAACAGCAGTCATATACGCGGCCACACGCAGCAAACGTCAACCGCCACAAACCGACCTGACGCAGCTCATGAGCAGTTAACCACACTGACACAGGCTTTACTGCGAGCGACAAGAGCGCACCGAGGGGTGGTTTCGACGCCGCCTCGGAAGATCTCAAAGATCACAGACACAAGCAGAGCCAACAGGAACCATCTAGCGTCAATCCTCTGGCAGTGCATAGAACGCTAGGCCACAGCACCAAAAGCAGCAGTATCGCGAGTCTCGAGCAGATAGCCAGTGCGCGAGTTTATAGGATAGTAACTGCCCTCCTCGCTAATATTTAGTTGGGCATTGGAAAGCTAGCGAGACATGCGATACAAGTGAGATTAGTACGCCGACATTGCACGCTAGCGGACAGTTTTATCGTATTGTTGTCGAGCTCCACGAGCAGGCATCAGTGGCAGAAGTCATGGGCAGTTCATCACCTGCTGCGTATGGCAGCGCACGCACGACTGGATGATTCATCTGATAGTAATGAATTATACACGAGTCCGCCGGACTGAACTAATGAGCGATAATATAAGCTGCATTGCTGTATGCGTACGAGTACGGCTTACGGGCAGCAGTCTAACAACCTAGTCATTTGATGGCAAGTCAAACTTATGCTAGTCTAGAGTTTGCTCGAAGCAAGACACGCCACCTGGCCGAGCAGGGGATGGGGTCGTTCAGTCGAATGTTGTACTAACTAAACTACAATTAAGCCACTCGATCCTGCCTCGTGTATTGCGTCCCCCCCGCCCCCCTGTTGTTGCGTCTAGAGCATGGTAATTGGCGTCTGGACTCAGAGCCGCGTACAGCTGTTAGCAGTGTTGGTAAGCCCTGTAAGGCAGGTAGTGACCAGGAGCCTTACTAGGTTACTGGGCCAGCTAGGAGCAGGTTCAAGGCTTGTCGATATTGTGACGCTGGCATTGCAGTGCGTAGCTAGTGTCTGTTCGAAGTCGTCTATGTACTGAGCAAGAGCAACGCTTTGCGAGGCCGAGCCACCACAGTTATGATCTCTTCATAGCCATTTGACTATAGGTTACTAACTCGGAGTGAACTAATACAGAGGTTTTCGCGCTAGCGTGTCGATATATATCTTTATGAGATTTACACAAAAGAAAAACGATCGGTCTCTCCTAACTTGAGCTCACTAGCCTGCCTCTGGTTACATAGTAGCAATACTCATACGATCTTCGCACAGAGTGGGAGGCAGAAGTGCTAAATTATTATTGGGTTTTCACTTATATGAGCGAACATTCTAATTCCAATTGAACGAGGCACAGTATACGTGCGATTCTGCGTAGAGCCTAGTGGCCTTCACCGCGTACCATACCCTGCATTTGATACCACTTAGATATGCGCGCCGATAGATCAGAAACCTCTAGTATCTACCGAAGTTAGCTAGCGGCTCATCAGAATTTGACTCTATCGGCGCCCGCATCAGCGTTCTCTCAGTGGGATAGGGCACCGCACACATAGCACGGAAACAGCGGCAGACGCCAGCATATTACTTTAACGTACCGCGCGGTTTTACAACGTGGACATATATAGGGATACACGTCGCTCGAACCGCGAGGCTCAGACTACGATACAGCCTGACGAAAGCGCACGATCGACCGGGGATACGGTTTACCACGCGCAAACGACAGCAGTGCTGTTGATGTTAAATCGCGCGGTATATCCGTTATCGTGTCACACGCAACCGCATGCACGAAGGCACAGCACGCACGCATCCGCATCGGACGAAGGGCATGCCACTCCATCGTGGCCACCTCATCGGTGCGAACCCTATATTCACTCCGGAACAGCCATACCTGGGCGGACATCCAATGCTTTGTGTACTAGGGCACCGGTCACCACATTTCCATACGCGGAAGATGCAAACACGCTAAAGCGACAATAGCCTGCGTCAACGGCCGTTGGTTGATCTCCACTCCAAACCCGCTGAGGATCTCATAAGTTGTCAGGGCACAAGACCCTACAGGCGGAGGTACAGGGTCCGCGTTCAGAATTTGAACATAGACGGTCAGAGCATTTATGCACGCTAGCATCAGCATGTAAAGGCGAGTCGAAATATTTCACTCGCCTCGTTTTATCACCATGAATTCCGATAGAGGAAATATCTTACCGCGCACTCATGACACGCCGTGGGAGTCGCAATGGCATCCACACGAGGACGGCCAATTAAGTATGTGGGGGCGGATGCAGCTCATGCAGCACTACACGTATTACGACGTATACCGCAGCAAGCAATTCAGAAGGCTGGGCCGGGATATCCAGCTCAATACCCATTAGACATGCTACACGTCCGTGCACGCACCGCATGCACACACGCACGAGGGAGATGTACAGTAGCAGTATCTGCATGATGTCAGGCAGACACTCAGTACGCAAACTTGAGCTTATGGTACGCGTGCGGTGGAGGCTCATGGCAGCAAGCGAATTGCTAGCAAGCGCGACACATATTACGCACGGCACGACAACGCAACGGTATTTGGCAATACGTTCAACTCCGCCATCATTCACCAATGCAGCGAGAGTTCTCACATGTCGTTAGGTATAATGACGCTACGGTTAAATCGAGGGCCTGGCAGTGACTCGTATTGGCTACTGTCGCAGACAGAGCCGTTCCTCCCTATGCCCCTGGCGCCGATAAAAAACTCTCCCCTTGACGGGAGCACGGCAGAATACTGACTGAACGACAGGCTGACGGACTGCCGACCGACAGACTATACCGCAAGTAGCCATGCACGCACCTCGGTCTACCTCCGGGTCCAGGCGACATCATGGCGCACCACCGGCACAGCGCAGCAGTCCATGCGCCACACTGCACCGAGTGCTTGCACACGGCGCGATCACCACTACGAGTTCGATACACACGCGCCTGTCCGCGACGCCGCGTGCATCTGCTGAGAGTCCAATCGAGCAACACGCCACACGCCCACCACCCGCTGCGGTTTCCACCGCCAACCATCCACCCCTGTCAGCATATTCCAATGCGCAGATGGTGACGCGGCCGGCATCTCGCTGTCTGCTCTACGTCAGCGATTGGAGCATGGATGAGGATCTTTTTGCGCGGACCCCGAAGTGACGAGGGCGTAATGGAGGAACGCGCCGGACCCGGCGTCGGGGGTGGCGACATGTGAGGCTGCGTACTTAACACAGGTGCAACTCTCGTAAATTTATCCTTCCTGTTCTCTTTCCACGCTACAATCAGTACACAGCAACGTGCAGGTCGAATTATATGACTGACATCTGACTTTGCTCGAGCACTATAGGAGAGTACGCAATCTAGTGTCTACACGTTGTGCGCCAGCATAAGCTACAGGCGTCGACACGAGTTATACGTAGACCGTGCCGACGGTGAGCATTCCCCGCAATATACTAATGTCACCGTTAAGAAATGGCCGGTGAAAGAAAGAGTATAGGGATATTCAAATGCAGGTATTAAGGAAGATTATATACTGTTTCGCAGGGCATGTGGCCACGCCAAATGCGTGCACACTGTTTTGCCTGTTGCAGCTCCGCGTGTACTATATAATGCACGCCCGAGAGAGAGTTGCCAGGTCGCAAACGGAGCATAATGGCGACGAGCTACACCTTGGCGGACTCTTCCGGGCCTGAACACCAGTTCGCGCTTGCCCAATACGACGTTCGTTAGCGGATACCGCCCTGGGTCGGCCTGGTCATCAGAAGACAGACCCATCGCACCTTCTGTATGCGACCACTGAGCCTTCGTGCACGGCGAATGAAAGCCACCTTTGAGACGCGTAGGTCTCTAGATAATAACGCACCTTTTTAAACGCACTCGAACTCTGTACTCGGTCCAGCCGGAATATTTAGCACGTTACGTATGGGGCAGGCAACTGCTGATGAGACAATCGGCCGCCGGCGTTGTCGCCTGCTGGTCGCCAATAAAAGCAGCAAAATTATAAAACCTCGAGCCGGCGGACGAACGACGATACAGACCTAGCACCCCGCCGTCCGTATGCAAGCTTGACGGCGAAACGAACTGTCGGTCGAGTGGCCGCGTGTACGGGCGGCGCCGCGCCCCCCTGCGGGCAGCCGGCGGGAAATTCCGAGCTGCGGACGACTACGAACGTAGGCGCGGGCGAAGGAGCGAGCCGCGATCCTGTGGCTTGCTGGGGAAAGGACTTACGACGAAGGAAGATTCCCGGGGAGCTGGGCGGCGACGCCGCACTACGCAGCACGACGGCGGCAGCGCCACCTACGGCCGGCCGTTCGTAAACGCGCTGGCGACGGGAGACGCGTACGCGCGCGGCGACGCCAGCCGCCTGTTCGGCGACCCGGAGTTTGAGAACCAGCGCCTTCTCCTTTCTGCTGCAGTCCTGTCGGGGGCGGCGGCGAGCGCGTGTGTGTTGGCCGACGGGACAACGGCGGCGCGGAGGAGGGCCGGTGACGGAGGCCTCAGCTTTGTGCAGACGTGCGCCACTCGCGCGTCGCCGTCGCTCCCACTGAGCCGGGCGGTGTCGCCAGCGAGGATGAACGGCGATGCCCTGGTGGCGCGGCGCGTAAGCCGACCCCACGGAAATGTCCTCCCCCTTTTGGAATCCACGTAAATATAGGCGCCAGGCGCCCGGCGAACTAAGGCTTCAGGTGCACTATCATACTCATCCCGGCCGCATAACAATTATTTGTTGACTGGTTCGAGTGTGGCGCGGTGCGGTACTGGAGGTACCGCTCATAGTGCCCGCCCCACTATTGGTGCGAGGCGTTATGCGCACGGCCGGCCTCGCCCTGACACATTCCGTATGTGTGTCCGGCGGGAGCAATCGACCATTTCCCATTCCCGTACGGAGACGCCTCATCCGACGCAGGAATGGGACGAGGACGAGACGGGTCCACCCCCACGTCGGCACCGACGGCTACCGAGCGCGCTGGAGGGCCGGAGAGATCACGGCTCGACGCGGCGACTCGACTCACCACGCATCTGTGGATGTCGCGCCGCCCATCCGCGGCTCGCCTGAGCCCAGGCCCCGCCGAGACGCCGAGGAGCCGGTCGCGAGCGAGCGCGTGCCCTCGCTCGACCACTGCCACGGCGTGGGCTCAGGGCTCTCTCAGCGTGACCCGAGCGCACGGCGTTGGCGGCGGGCGAGCCCGGTATTGCCAGAGACGCGGCGGACCGGGTATCTGAGAGTGCACGACTCGCGGCCTGCGGGACGCGCCCGAGGCGGCGGCGACGACAGATCGGCCAGCCGCCTCGGGCAGCGCGCGTCGGCGCGCACATCGACACGACCGCGCGCGGGCGACAGACAAGCGGTCCACGACGCGCTCGGGATGCGCTCCGACGCTGCTTCATGTCTCATTGTGTATCTAGGCTAACCTTGCTGACAGGTCGCCTGCCTCGCCGCTCTCCGCTTCCCGTCTACTGTCCCGATCGACGTCCTCCCCCGACGACGTCGTCAGACCGGACGACGACGAGCATCGCCCGCTCGCTGCGCAACGTGGAGCATTCGCGAAGGCGGTTCTGCGCGGCGGCTGGCTGCCCGCCGGTCGGCCCCCTGGCTGGCGGGGAGGATGTGGTTTTACGCGCGGCGCGCGGCCTGCGGCGGCACGCGCTCAGCAATGGTCGCCGGGATAATTCGACGCGACGGCTGCGTCTGCGGCGATGCGTGCGTGAACGCCCGCGCCGCTGGCGCCCCGCACCGCCGAACCCGCCGCAGTCGCGGCTAGACTGGCCGTTGCCCGCGCGCAAGCGTCGGTCGCTCACCCTCGTCACGCCAAGCAATCCGCCCGAGTGCAGGTGGCCGCGGCGTCGGCGCGCAGCAGAAGCGAGGGCTCGCTGAGTCCGAACAGTCGGGAGTTCGCGTGAGGTCGCTCGGTGAGGAGATGGAACTAGAGAGCGTGTCGTCCATCGCGTCCGGTTGCCACGGCGACGAGCCGGTGCCGCCCCCGCGTCCGCGCAGGACCAAGGACGGCCGGGAGGCGGACGGTGGGGTGCACCTGCCGCGGATCCGGCAGCAGCAGAACGGGTTGTCGGCAGCCGGTTGCCACGACGACGGGGAGGATGAGGAGCGCGGGCCGGCACGCGGTCTGTCTCTTGTTGGTCAGAGCTTCACGCTTCACGGCGCGGCGGCGCCACGGTCGGCGGCGGAGGCGCGCGCCGCCGGCATCCCCGTGTTCGACGACCGCCTGTTCGGCTCTTCCTCAGCCTCCGCACCGGCAGCAGCAGCATCCTCCGCAGCATCCTCTACGGCATCCCCTCAGCAGGGCTTCGCGCTTCACCCACCGAATGCCGGCGATTGCAGCAGCAGCAGCAGCAGCATGCAGACGAGCTTCGCAGAGCTTTCCAAGATACGCGGCGGCGGTGGCAGCAACAACGGCGAGGTTGCGAACGGAGGCGACGACGTGCGGCGCCCGGCGGCAGCGGCGGCTCCCCCTGCCGGCGAGAAGGAAGCGTCGCCGTCGACGACGCGGAAGCGGGCGACGTTCGCCGCACTGCCAAACCAGACGACGTGGGCGGCGGCGAGCGCGCAGCGTCGCCGCGACGACGATGACGGCAGTTGCGGCGGCGGAGGAGGAGGGGATCTAGCGAGTCGTGCGAGACCTCTGAGCGCAGAGCTAACGAATCTTCGCATGCGGCTGGAGGAGAAACGCAAACAGATGGAGGTGCAGCGTAAACGCATGGAGGTGTCGCTGAGCCGCCACCGCCAGCACATGGGCAAGCAGGCGTTCCTACAGGTGAGTGTGTAGCTCGCAATACTGTCACTGTAGTATCGTGTACAACATAGTCATTGTTACTGGCGTTGGGTGCAATGGGGCACATGTTTACTAGTCAGGCAGCTTAGACCCAGATTTGGGAATAATGTGGACGTTCCGGACAAAAGCACCAAATTTTTTCCACGTGTTAC
>NW_014578652.1:38140-48305 GCF_000485595.1 Priapulus caudatus
CAACAGCAGCAGCAGCAGTAACGGCAGCAGCACCCCCACCAGCAGCAGTAACAGCACAACCACCAGCAGCAGCAGCAGCAGCAGCAGTAACGGCAGCAGCACCCCCACCAGCAGCAGTAACAGTGAGAGCTCCATTAAATAGCTGCCGCTATTAGTGCATTGATTTGTCTGATAAACGCGTGCGGTTGATGTTTCATTGCTGAGGTCAGGCAAACAGCAGTTACGGGGGTATGGCAGCGCACGCACACCTGAGCAAACCCTGCTCTGTTTGCTCACACACCTGCGTGCGTGCGTGCGTGTGTCTATGTCATGATGTGTGCGTGTATTGTCCCACTGTGCTCTAGATAGTGCGCGGCCGTACAGCTGTACAGTGTTGGTAGAGCCATGTAAGCAGGTAGTGACCAGGACGCTTACCTAGGTTACTGGGCCAGCTAACAGTCAAGTGTTTGTGCGTGCATGCGTGCGTGTGTGCGTGTCAGTGTGAGACTGATAACCTTTGAGTAGCACAGGTGGATTTTTATGGATTTTGACTATAGGTTATATCGGGAGGGAATAAATACAGAGGTTTGTGTTTAAATTTGTTTTAACAAAAAAAATGGTTTCTATTCGCTCCTGGTTACATAGTAGAAATCTAAATCTTGGAAATGGGGAATGGCTTAAAATCGGGTTCCATGAGACTTAATTCCCATGAGACGCAGTATCTGCGTCGCTGGCAGACCGACCGTGCCGATCAGAAACCTTAGTATCACCAAGTAGTCGGCTGTGAGCTTAGCGATGGCTCGTGGGGAGGGACGCATGCACACACGCACATGTACGTACCCGCTCGTACACACGCTCGCGCATGCACGAAGGCACGCACGCACACGCATGCACGAAGGCACACACGCACGCATACGCATGGACGAAGGCATGCACGCACGCACTCATGCACGCACGCACCCATGCATACACGCACGCATGCGTGCACTCATGCACACACGCACGCACGCACCCATGCACACACGCACGCACTCATGCACACACGCATGCACGCACCCATGCACGCACACGCTAGCGCGCATCCATGCACACACGCACGCACGCACCCATGCACGCACGCACGCGCGCATCCATGCGCACACGCACGCGCGCATCCATGCGCACACGCACGCGTGCATCCATGCACGCACGCACGCACTCATGCACACACGCACACGCCCACTCGCTTCCTTTCCGAGGTGTGATGTATGTTTGCACGTTGTCAGCTTTAGCGGCCCCCTGCGTACTTAACCTCATTTCTTTCTTTCTTTCTCGCTCACAGAAAGCACCGGGGCGATATATAACGCTGCGAGATAGAGCCAACGCCTTGCGTCCACGCCCGCTCCCATGCCGCCAAAGAGAGAGGATGGCAGGAAGGAAGATTTACTGTAGGCAGTGACACGGACGCCCCCTGGCGGCACTCTATCACCCCAACGACGTCTCGTTGGACAGAAGACAGACCCATCTCTCTCCCCTGCCGCAGCATGAACTGAGCGGCCCCCCCTGGTGAGCGCAGCAGGAGCGATACCGGGATGCTTGCCGCGGAGAGAGAGACGGCACCGGTGACGACGGCTGCGGCGGACGGCGGCGCCCCCTGCGGGGACGTCGCGGAAATTCCGAGCGCGGACGACTACGACGTCGGCGCGGCGAAGGAGCGAGCCGCGATCCTGTGGCTGCTGGGGAAGGCTTACGACGGGAAGATTCCCGGGGAGCTGGGCGCGACGCCGCACTACCGCGACGACGGCGGGCAGCGCCACCTACGGCCGGCCGTCGTAAACGCGCTGGCGACGGGAGACGCGTACGCGCGCGCCGCCGCCGCCGTGTTCGGGAACCCGGAGTTTGAGAACCAGCGCTTCTCCTTTCTGCTGCAGTTCCTGTCGCGGCGCGGCGAGCGCGTGTGTGTTGCCGACGGCGACAACGGCGGCGGCGGAGGAGGGGAGGTGACGGAGGCTCAGCTTGTGCAGACGTCTCCACTGCGCGTCGCCGCTCACGTCGCCACCGTCGACGCCCTCATCGCCGTGCACGCGCGCGAGGTCGCGACCCCTACCCGCGTCGCACACGCCGTCGCGCACCTCGGTGGCGCCCCCTGCGGTGACAGCGACGGCGGGGAGGCGGGGCTCGCGGCGTGGGTGAACGCGGCGTGGGGGGCGTTTGCGACGCGGCGGGCTGTGGCCGGGCGGCCCGTGGCGGCCCTCCCCACCGCGCGGTCCCCGCTCGCGCCCGCCCTTGCTGACGGTCGCCGCCTCGCCGCTCTCCTCTCCGTCTACTGTCCCGACGACGTCTCCCCCGACGACGTCGTCACCACGACGACGAGCATCGCCGACTCGCTGCGCAACGTGGAGATCGCGAGGCGGTTCTGCGCGCGCTGGCTGCCCGCCGGCGCCCCCTGGCTGCGGGCGGAGGATGTGGTTTACGCGGCGCCGGCGCTGCGGCGGAACGCGCTCGCAATGGTCGCCGAGATATTCGACGCGACGGTCGTGCGTCCGCGCGAGTGCGTGCCGTGAACGCACGCCCGCTGGCCCCCCACCGCCGAGGCCGCCCGCCCCCAGCTCGTCGTCGATCCACCTCCTCTTCCGCGACAGGATGCACCGCCCGAATGCAGGTGGCCGCCGGCGCCGCGTCCCGCAGCAGAATGCGAGGGCTCGCGAGCGCGACGTCCGGGAGGTCGCGTGAGGTCGCCCGGTGAGGAGATGGAACTAAGAGAGCGTGTCGTCCACCCCGCGTCCGTTGCCACCGGCGACGACGTGCTGCCCCCGTGCGTCCGCGCGACAGGGCCGGCCGGGGAGCGGACGGTGGTCACCTGCCCCAGGATCCCGGCAGCCAGCAGAACGGGTTGTCGGCAGCCCCGGTTGCCCACGACGACTGGGAGGATGAGGAGCGCGGGCCGGCCACCGGTCGCTCTCTTGTTGGTCAGAGCTTCAACGCTTCCCACAGCGCGGCGGCGCCACGGTCGGCGGCGGAGGCGCGCGCCGCCGGCATCCCCGTGTTCTGACGACCGCCCTGTTCGGCTCTTCCTCAGCGCCTCCGCACCGGGCACAGGCAGCGAGGCCTCCCGCAGCATCGCTCTACGGCATCCCCATCAGCAGGGCTTCGCGCTTCACCCACCCGAATGCGCGGCCGATTGCAGGCCAGCAGCACAGCAGCATGCAGACGAGCTTCTCGCAAGCTTCCAAGATACGCGGCGGCGGTGGGCAGCAACAACGGCGAGGTTGCGACCGAGTGCGCACGACGTGGCGGGCGCCCGCGGCAGCGGCGGCTCCCCCTGCCGCGAGAAGGAACGTCGCCGGTCGACGACGCGGAAGCGGGCGACGTTCGCACGCACTGTCCAACCCAGACGAACGTGGGGCGCGGCGAGCCGCAGCGTCGCCGCGGATCGACGATGACGCAGTTGCGGCCGGCGAAAGGAGGAGGGGATCTAGCGAGTCGTGCGAGCACCCTCTGAGCGCAGAGCTCCACGAATCTTCGCCTGCGGCTGGAGGAGAACGCAACAATGGAGGTGCATCCCGTAAACGCATGGAGGTGTCGCCTGAGCCCGAGCAGCAAACCAAAAAAAATGGCAATGCAGGCGTTCCTGACAGTGAGTGTGTACTCGCAATACTGTCACTCTGTAGTATCCGTGTAACATAGTATTGTTACTCGGCGTTGGGGCAATGGGGCACATGCTTTAATAGTCAGGCAGCTAGACCCAATTTGGCGTACATAATGGTGGAGCGTTCCGGACAACACAGCACCCAAATTTTTTCCACTTTTACACATGGCCCTAGCGCAATCGATTTTTGAAAGGAATCCACTTCCTCCCGAGTACCTTATGGCGGCCATCTGGATTCCAACATGGCGGACATGTACATGAAACTAGAAGTGCCGATATCTCTCGGCTTTCAACCCAGCTACGCACCCTCTCAATATCGGTGTCTAAACCACACATTTTCTGGGTCAAGGAAATACAGCATAATCGCAATTACAATACTCGATATGGCGGCCATCTTGGATTTTCCAACATGGCGATATGTATAAACTAGAAGTGCCGAATATCCTCGGCCCTTCCAACCAGCTAGACTCTCCTTTGGTGTCTACAGCATACATTTTCTGGTCAATCGATACATATAATGCCCAATTCGAATACCAATAATGGCGGCCATCTTGGCTTTCCAACATGGCCGGGCCATGTGCAACCTATAAGCCAATATCCTCAGCTCCAAACTCACTAGACTCTCAATATTCGTGTCCTACACATATGTATACTAATGCCAATTACGAACATCACCCGGGCAACTGTTTTATGTCTTTGCAGTCTGATAACCAATCACAGGCCTTCATGCAGGCATTTGCCAAGCCTAACCCGACCAGGCTGTACCGTGTGACTAACGTCAATATACCCCATTAAATTATATAATACAAAAAGACCCAACCCCAAACGATGGGCACACTTGCAGCGGCACAAGAAAGAGAAGAGTTCCTGGCTGAAGCATGCTAGTAAAATACTTGAGAAAGACAAAGGAGAAGGGTGACCACATTTAAGGCTCGGTCAGCTTTCCCATGCCAGTAAGACAAGGGTCGCCATCATTTGACAGTCCCTCCCACCTGACACCGCTCTTGCCCACTCTCTATGAGAAGGCGGCTTACATCTCTAGCTATGATTCAAGCACTGGTTAAGATGTGGCCCCATCAGCAACACAATTCCTCAATCCGGACAGACACCAAGCAGCATTTAATGAACCACTATATGCACTGCCAAGTTCACTTCAGTGGAACTGGTCTGCATACAACAGTGGGCAGGACAAATTTGTTATCACATGATTAGCCGGTCTGACATATAGAGAAAGGCAATGTGGAGATACTATGGTGACCGACTTGGAGGGTTCCTGGTTGGACCACATAATCGCGTTGACACAAGCAGGTGTGCACTCATCAGGCAACTTCCAACTTTTTTCTGAAAGCCACACATCATCACCAGCGAACAAGACATGCCCCCAAGTACTGCACTTGCTCTCGGCAAAGCACAGCAAGATGCATTCCTTGGACACAGTTGGGCCCACCACAAGTGATCAAGCCAGGAGGCATGGCGGTTGGTAATGGTCGAGAAGAGTCCCTAACATTTCAGTCTTGGGATACCAGTTCTAAACATGGCACTTAATGGCCTCATCTTTATCAGATCACACGCCGCGAGAAACCTTTCCGTTGTAACGTGAAAGCCTGAAGGCATTGGTTCCATGGCTCTGTGTTAGACCACCACACAACTAGCACGGTGGCTGCCGGATATATCCATTTTGCGATATGGATACTCTACAAGCCCCCAATTTCTCACCCGCGTTTTAAAGAAACATGGTCCCTGGTCCATCAAAAATTCAGCAACAGGTTCCGCCAATCGATCAGGCCCATGAACCAGACCAATGAAGGTCAAGGGATCTGGGGGTCAGTTGGTCCCGATGAAAAATCCTTTTCTGCCTTCAGGAAAGCCATGGTGTCCGGGACCGTGACAAGCGACGATTGGCTCGACAGAATTTAAAAGATGAATATCTGTCCAATGAAGAAATCGAGCACAATCATCATCATGAGAAGGATTGGTACCACACCGACGACGTTCAGCAGGGAAGAGGCTGTATGATCCTTCTAATGTCATCAGTGCCCATTTGGTAACCATTGTCGCCGACAAAGCCGATGATTATTGGCTCTAGACACGGCGTAATGTGTGGATTGAGTCTGTTGTGAAACCGTCCAACAGGTCAGGGATTAGGGTAAAAATCCGTATGAAAAATACTTGCAAAGAAGTTGACAATCGATCTGTACACTCTCCCATTCATTGGCCATAAGCAAAACGCTCTTCCTCTTTCCGGTGCCCACAGAGAAAATCACCAGACAAAAACAAGCTGGGACGATCCTCAATTACTGAAGAACGATGTTCCCTGTTCTCGTCGCTTGTACATCATAATGCCGCACCAGAGAGAGTGACATGAGTTGTATCTTCAAAACCACGCGAACCATGCATTCCCCCCTTCAACTGTCCTGCATGGTAGGGAAGTTACCGTCTAGAAAAGAAATCAGATCTGCTGAACATTTTGACCCTGGATAATCAGGGTGATCCTCCGGAGTCCTTCGTGTGCAAGCTTCCTCAATGTGCTGCTCGGTGGGCACTTCTTCCCTGTGCCGGCAGTGCACCATTTTGAAGGTTATCGCTAACGGTGTTTTTGTTCCCTACTGATGACCATTAGAACATGCCAAACAGAGTTGATATAGTATGAGACCGTTATCATGCCAGCAGCAATTAAGGACATCCACGAGAGAAAAACGCAGACAAGGGCATTCGCCGAAAGGGTTGCTGGTAAGAAGCACGCTCCGCAGGAATGGGCCTAAAATTCCTACGTTGATGCACCAAAACAAACAGGAACTCTTTGCATTCCTCTCCAACAAGATGCTACCTTGGACTGCCCCCCAAACAAGGAAGGTCGTCATAACATCCTGGATCAATGACCATTCTTTGAGGACCACTCGTCGATCCACATGTGACCATGAGGGAAGCCCCGACACCCAAACTGCAATTCATATGCAAGATGCCATACCTGGAATGGTGTGACAACTGTCCTGGACGTACTGTTTGACACTGATGCCGTCCACATCATTGGCAAGTTTTCACACATCTGATTCGAATTGGACTCCAGCTGTGACGTTTGGTTGCTTTTGCAGGCAAAACTTACCTATCACAACATCATATGGGATATATGGTTTCTGGGAAAAGAAATCCCTGGCCGCTTGTCTCTTTTCCACAGCTCACAGAATGCGAACACCACCCTCCCGCGCGTTTAGGAAAGGTAAGTCACATGGGAAGCATGGGAAGTGCTACCCTCATGTAACTAATCTTCCGTACATGGGCGTCCAATCGAAGTAATGCAGAGCACCACACTTCAATCTGATTGGAACGCTTTCTACAGTTATTGTTGTATGATAACCATTGTCTTCGTGTGTCAACGGAAAGCATGGTACTGTCAGAAGGAAACGACAAGGGAGAACCATTCCACCAGCAGGATGCATTGCTGCAGCATTCGACCGCGGGTTGCCAGGCCCGGCTGAGACTGGTCCACCCGTCTGCAGACCCACCCAACATGCTTCCAAGCCTGCTGATTGGCTGGACTCTTACAAAGATAGACCAAATCCATGGTCCAGTTGGCATCACTTACACTGGCTTCCCAAACAGCCTGCCGACTCGTTGCGTGTGGTTTGCAAGAGCCTCAGGGGCTGTGGCACTAAATGTGCATGCAACCCGACGCCATTGGAAATCACTAAACTAGTATTGTCGATGCAGAGTAGGCAACTGAAGTGTTGTCATGGGCGCTTCCATAACTCTGTCATTATGACGCCATATTGAATATTTTAAATTGCATTCATTGTATTCCTTGACCCAGAAAATGTATGTTATACCCACCAATATTGAGAGTCCTCGCTGGTTGCGAAGCCGAGATATCGGCACTCTAGTTTGCACATGTTCCCGCCATGTTGGAATATCTAAGAGCCGCCCATATTGAACTATTCTAAATCTGCATTATTGTATTCCTTGACCCAGAAAATGTATGTTAAGACACAATGATTGAGAGTCAGCTGGTTTGGAAGCCGAGATATCGCACTTCTAGTTTTGTACACCTGTCCCGCCATGGTGGACAATAACCAAGATGGCCGCCAATATTAAATATTTAAATTGCATTATTGTATTCCTTCGACCCCGAAAATTCTATTAGACACCAATATGAGCTAGCTGGTTTGGACGCCGATATTCGGCAACTTTCTAGGTTTGTACATGCCCCTCATCTGGAAATCCAAGATGGCCGCCATACCTGTACTCGGAGGAAGTGGTTCCTATCAAAAATCTATTGCTAGGCCCATGTGCAACATGTGAAAAAAATCTGGTGCTTTTGTCCGGAACGTCCACATTATTTGGTTAAGCTGCCGGACTATACTGTGAGAGTGCAACTATGATGATTGCAGTGTCAAATGACCCTCGAGTGTAGTATGCGGTGTGTACGCCGTAGTCATTGTTACTGCGTTGACTTCCCATTGTTCATTGTGAGAGTGCAATGATGGTGAGAGTAACAGTGCCATGTCAGATTACTCAAAAAAGTTTTTGGAAAAAAATAAGCTTGACGTACTTACACTTGCATAGCGAATGAACATTTGACATCGGTCGTACTTGATAGTGATGATCACCCTAACGTAATCAATAACCAATCAATAACTGTAATCACTGCCGATCGTCCTGCGATTGAGAAGGGGATTGTTAACGTAATTGATCACCGATCAACATGTATTTTTTATTTATCGATTATCAGGTGATCAAGGGGAAGGCTACGGACAGCAAGGATGTTAGCACGACAATAAAGGAGGAGAAGGAGACGGAGGCGACCTCGCCCCTCGACAGGAGCGCCACCTTCCGCGTCAGCAGGGAGAAGCTGAACGAGGGAGGAACGACGAAGGAGAAGGAGGAGAAGGAGGAACCCGCGGCCACAAAGTCTTCCCACAAACTCGCAGACATTAACTCTGCTACCTTCAGGTGCGCCGCTCGAACATTTACTGCGACAAGTACAGTGTTCGAAATAAGGGCCATTAACCGTTTGTCCTCGCTTGTCCATTTCCACGGAGGACACGTAGACATGTCCAGTAGCTTGTCTGCTGGACAAGCAGCTTTTTAGAGCAATTTTTCATCATTTTCTTTGTTAAGAAAAGTAATATCTTAAAATAAATAATTGTGCTTCTTTATGTTCTTTCAAGTTTGGTGCCTAATTTGAACTGTTAGCAAACTATATCAAAATTACAAAGTAGGATATTGGGTTTAAAATGTAATTTGAATAAATGTATTACACATTTACTATATTTCTATGTTATTAATCAGGGCAAGCAAAAATTTTGCAGCACAAGCAAAAATATCTTGTAGCTTGTCCGTCGGATAAGCACAATTTTTTCCTTATTTCGAACACTACCAGTAGTACTACGACGTATGTGAGAGCCGTGAGAGTCGATGCTTATTGTATCGTCTAGGTTCCATGAATGTATCTAGGGAAAAGTACATGTTCTGAAGCTGAAGCTTGTTGTGAATGGCCTCTAGAATGGGTGGACATGGAGGAAGGGACAGAGAGGAAGAGTGAGAGCAAGAGAGAGGGGTGGAGAGAAAGAAAGAAAGAGCGTGTGTGAGAGAGGGAAATAGAGAGTGGGAGAGGAAGAGAGAAAGAGAGAGAGAGAGAGTGTGTGAGAGAGAGAGAGTGTGAGAGAGAAAGAGAGATTGTGTGTAAGAGAGAGAGAAGAGAGAGAGAGGCGAGAGAGAGAGAGAGAGAGAGAGGGAGAGACAGAGAGCGAGCGAGAGAGAGAGTGAGAAAAGAGAGAGAGAGAGAGAGAGAGAGAGAGGAGAGAGAGAAGAGGAGAGAGAGATGAGAGAGAGAGAGAGACGAGAGAGTGTGAGAGAGAGAGAGAGAGTGTGAGAGAGAAAGAGAGATTAGTTGTAAGAGAGCGAGAGAGAGAGAGAGAGCGAGAGAGAGAGAGAGAGAGAGAGAGAGAGAGGAGAGAGAGAGAGAGAGAGAGAGAGAGAGAGAGAGAGAGAGAGATGGGAGGGAGGGAGGGGAGGAGGGAGGGAGGGAAGGGAGGGAGGGAGGTGAGGGAGGGAGGAGGGAAGGGAGGGGAGGAGGAGGGAGGGGGGAGGAGGGAGAGAGAAGAGAGAGAGAGCAGAGGAGAGAGAGAAGAGAGAGAGGAGAGAGAGAGAGAGAGAGAGAGAGATGAGAGAGAGAGAGAGAGAGAGCGAGAAGAGAAGAGAGAGAGAGAGAGCAGCAGAGAGAGAGAGAGAGAGAGAGAGAGAGAGAGAGAAAGAGAGAGAGAGAAGAGAAGAAGAGAGAGGAGAGAGAGAAAGAAGAAGAGAGAGAGGATGAGGAGACAGGAGAAAAAGAGAGAGAGGAGAAGAGAGAGGAGAGAGAGGAGAGATAGTGTGAGAGATAGTGTGGAGAGAGAGAGGAGAGAGAGAAGAGATAGTTGTGAGAAGAGAGGGAAAGGTAGAATGTATGAAGCACCAGCGAATCCTGTTGCTTTGTGTGGACTCCACATCGTAGCTAAACGCAAGATGCTCCTCTCCCTCTTCTCCTCTCGTTTCTTCTCGAGCAGGGTTGGAGAAATACCCAAG